>NC_090880.1:35117916-35122916 GCF_036669935.1 Montipora foliosa | reverse complement strand
TTATTATTATTATTATTATCATTATTGTTGTTATTATTATTATTATTATTATTATTACGTAGTTATTACTAGCCATGTACAATATTCACGCTGGTACTCTTACGTGGGTTGCCACAGGTACATGTAGACTACTTCTAATTTCCTTTTAACCAGACTTGCAAAGGTAATTGACCATGTGGTTGTGCTCGGGGTCACTAGTGGAATGAATGTCTGATTTCTGTCATTTCAGTGTCATTACACCCAAACTGTCAGCAACCTATGCAAAAATTGTTCTTATTGAGTGTCTTGTTAAAACTAGTAAATGTAATAATTCTGTCACTTTATAAACTGGGATCAATGGTCTATCTCTCCAGGTCTACCTCTTGGCACACCCCTCCCTAGCTCTCATTTCTGCATCAATCTTTTGGTGATATGTGGCACTGGTGATGTCATTTTCTTTTTCTTTTTTACAGATTTGTTCACAGATTTATAGAACTAGAAGGTTTAGACTGTTTATTAGGTTTCCTGGAGAACATGGATTTAGAAACAAGGTGAATGACAGTAGTTGTATCTGTTAATAATGATTTTTTTAGTATTAATTTTTGCTTTGGCTCAAGGCTTACATTCAAGAATGCTACTTAAATTAAATGTCTGATTCTTTTTCCTTGGGTTTCTTTGTGCTTGTGAAAAATGGTTATTTTCATTTGTTTCACATTTGATTGTTGATCAGCATGGGAAATCCAAACCTTAAAATCCAGCTGATCTCTTGTCTTCACCTTTGAAGTGTCAATCTTCCCTCTCCCCTCCTGCTGCTCCTTAGCTGGTGGGGAATCAGCTTTGCCACTTTGGCTCCTTGCTTTAGACTGGTTTTCATTAGCGATGCAAGCACCAGCGCAAGCATAAGAGCACTTATTTCACTGTGAAAATGGGGTTGACACAAGCATAAGCAAAAGCGCAAGCACAAGGATCAAAATTTTTCCTTTTCCTTGTGCTTATGCTTGGGTTCACTTGCATTGTGTGAAAACGAAACGCAGCATAAGCACAAGGAAATTTATTGCATCCAACCAGTTACAGCACTCGTTCCAGATCCCCTGTTTTTGAGCATTTGAACAAAATGGCAGTTGCCATGGTTGATTTTGATAGCTTATGTTGACATTCATTTTCACCAGTGTAAGCAACTTATGCTTGTGCATGTGATTGTGGTGCATTGCTAGTGAAAACCAGGCTTTACTAATTTCATTTACTGGGGAATTATTCTTAATGAAAGCTGTGCTACATTTTCCGTGTAACTGAACACCATCAGTTGTTGACCTCTAAACCAAGAACAAGCTAGGGTATATGTTGTGGTTCTAATTTTTTCTGGGTTAAAAATTTTCAAACCAGTCCATTTGTTTTATTTGTCCTTGTCTAATACTTCTCTATCAGAATTTGAAACAAGAGAAAATGACAATTGAACTGGCTTAAAAAATTTTGAACCAAGACAAAATTTGAACCACAAAATATGCACCTCTTGCAGGCCTCATCTTTAACAAGCTGGCCCATTTGATTTTTTATTAGCCAAAGTAAAATTCACACTGCAGCTATAGGATGCTTCAAAGCTTTGATGAACAGTTCGGTAAGTATATGTAACCGTCTTGTTTTAAAGTAATAAGAATTGACTAAGCACTCACATTCCACCAGACTGAGTGTGATCTAGGTGTGATTTTCATATTCAGATTCAAATGTGGGTTGAGTCTGTTGCTTTTCTCCTTTGCTGTTAAAGGATTTTTTCTTGGTACTCTGGTTTCCAACTTCCATCAAAAATCAATATGAATAGTTTAATTTTGATTTAATTTACATAAGCAGTTTTTACAATAATTTATTAGTACATGTAGAGCACCTTTGCCCAGCTATAAATTCTTGAGATTTTGATATGATGATGATGATGATGATGATGATTCCCTGTAAACTCAGGCAAGATATTCAGCCTGGTTTTTCATCACGTATAATATATATAATAATATGCATAAATAGTATTTTTGCTCTTTTGTCCATAAATTTCAAATATATATGGTATTTTAGCTTTTTTTATTTAGTTTTTCATCTTTTTTGTATTTAATATTAAGTAAACATTTCTAAAGTCTGTAATCCAGCCTTTTGGCTGCAATGGATTTTTAATCTATCTATCTATCTATCTGTCTATCTATCTATCTATCTATCTATCTATCTAGTCCGTGGGAGCGGGTCACAAAAAGTCACTATGGGTCCCAGGTCTTCTCTCTTCTCTTTCTTCTTGCAGGGTCATAATTTACTTTCCTTGGTATCTTTGCCTTCCCCAGCAATGCTGTTTGCTGGATCACTTCGAGCCTCACATTCACGCCGATTCGCTTCATGTACTTCTTAAAGTTGACTGATACGGCTCTAAGGGCCCCAATAACAACCGGCACTACAATGACTTTTTGCATGTACCAGACTTTTGCAATTTCATCTTTCAATAGTTGGTATTTCTCCAACTTCTCAAGTTCCTTATCTTTCACAACAGCAGCAGCAGCCATTGTTGCTGCCCCAATGCGGAAACTGTGGGTGTTGTAGTCGTTAGAGTGTAGGCCACACAGATCAATGAGGGCATGTAGGTTAGAGGCCCATGAATGTTGGGATAGGGGTGAACCATCCCTAAACTGGAACAGGAAGCTGTTTGGGTCGGAGTCAGGTGTTTGAAGGATGTAGTCTCACACTGCAAAGACAGCACAAATGATTGTATGGGACTTGGCAATAATGAGTCGATCTTAAATTCTTGCTGGAAGGGGTCGGTCTTGGATTTCTTGATGCTTACCTTGCATGTGTTGTGGCGTGGTGATGTCAGGAACAAAGGTTACATCAGAGTGGGTGAGGTGTATATTGCGGTCGAAAGGACCATTACGTGTGATCTCACTGCATCTCAGAAAGCCATAAAACGCTAGTGTGAAGAATGCCCAGAGAATCACCGTATCAATGTCTGGGGAACATTCGAGGCAAGCAATGAAAAGATTTTGTTCAAATCATTGAGGGGAATAGGCTGTTGGATTTGCCTACTGAGACCGAGAGTGTGTTTTATACAACAAAGGGTGCTTAGAAGGTGTGTTGATTGGGTGCGAAGCACACAAACAAACAGTTGACGCAATCAGTTAGTTACACAGGTCAATTTAGCTAGACATTAAATACAGTTTATGCTAAAGCAGAAACAGTCATAACATAACAGCCAAAACAGTGACACACATCTCTTACATGCACATTTCAGCATGGAAGAGCACATGTGTTGGCACATCCATCCTGCATAAATGTCATAGCTCAGAGCATGAGCACAGAGAATGTCAAAACAAAAATACAAGGTTAGTCAACGATACTCAGTTATTTGTCAGCTACTGCCTTGTGCATGCTATGGTTGGGCAATTAATTTGACCATAAAGTTGACCTTTATTTTGGCTTCTGAACCTCAAACTCAGCTGTCAGAAGGCACATGTTATGAAAGCAGTCAAATGCATGGTTATAAGTGCAGGGCAATTGATTATTGTGTAGCCTAAATGCCCACATAATGTCTGCCCTTCCATTTTCTGTGCAGGGCTTCTAATAGGATGTGGAAGAAAATTAAAGATTATGCAGAAATTTTTGGCCATATCATGTGTAAACATGCGTTGATTATGAGGAAATTACACTGGATTATGTGGAAATTTAAACAATTTATGGAACTAATAATTATAAGGCCCGTCCAATGTATTTACATGCTTATGCATTTCAAAGTAGTCAATCTCTTTGGCTTTTGTGTTTGTGAGGATGGTAAGCAGCTGCTTTATCACTAATATCAGGCATTTCTTCAGTTTTATTCGGAAAATATCGTAATTATTTGGAGGATGCGGATTTTAGTGAATTATGCGGATCTGCATCACCACATCCTGTCAGATGTCATGTCTGTGGGTCATTGGGCATTGCCAAACGGAAAGTTGAGATCACCTGATCAGACTCTTTGATTGTTATCACAATAATAATTAACAACTATTCACCAAAGTGGAGGTGGCTAGCCGTGGATATTTACCGAGCCGCAAAGCGGCAAGGTAAATATTCATCGCTAGCCACCGACACCCTTTAAACTTCTTATGGTCAGGAATGTCAAATAAATAATTTGTAAAGTGTCCTGTTATGCAAGCAAAAAATTAATATTTCTTGCACCCCATGCATTTCAATCTCTCAGTTTTGATGATATTACAATAAGTTTATTAGTTAATTATGGAGGGTGATAATTATTCAAGCATCAAATGAAAGGGGTGGCGAATGGTAAAATCCAAGACTCGAAGAGACGCCGAGATCCTAGTTAAAAATCCAAGCCCGAGACTGCTTGGTTAATAGTTTCTAGACTCAAAAAAAGTAAAAACAAACCATGCAAAAACGAGACTTCAAGACTTATCAAAAACGCTTTCGTGATTTCGAGATCCTGCTAAAATTTTGTGAGACCCACGTTTTTCGAGGTACCATTCACCACCCCCCCCCCCTAACAACATGGGTGACAAATTACTCCTTAATAATTTTGGCGCGAAATTTCAGCGTTAATTTATAATACTTTCACATGTGAAATTACATTGTTGCCATGGCAACTTTTCATATAGCGCTAAAATGGCGTCCAGGTTTGAAAATTAAGGAGTAATTTGTCACCATGTTATTAATAGCTAATCAAATGGTATACCTGTGAAATTAGGGAATAATTTCACTTGCATTTTGTCCAAAATCAAGTAATTTCCCTTGCCTAAAGGCTCGGGAAATTATATGAATTTGGACAAAACGCGCGTGAAATTAGAGAATAATTACCCATACTTATCTTTAATATTATTGTTTTGTGATGACAGTTTTAGAAATATTAGGAGCTGTCTGTCTTGTTCCTGGAGGCCATAAGAAGGCCTTAGATGCTATGACTCATTTTCAGAAGTTTAATGAGGAAAGAACAAGATTTCAGGTATGTTGTACCTTTTAATTACAGCATGTTTACGCTTTATCCTAGCATGTCTTTTCATTTA
>NC_090880.1:35087916-35112916 GCF_036669935.1 Montipora foliosa | reverse complement strand
ACGTAGGGCTTTCATTTTTCAACTAGATTCCAGACATTGCGGTACTCTGAAATAAGACAACAACTTGCAACTTTACGTTGTGACTATATGTACATGTATTTGTTGGGAGCGTAAATGCTCGGAAATCCGATTTCACATGTGAAAATATCATGTTTGCGTTAAAGCTCACTTGTACCAATCCAGTAATGGGATACTTTGTCGGTATTAAGTTCAACAGAAACTAGGGAAAATAATCAAAAAAGACTTGAAAGACTTTGAAGTGGAGATGATGCTGCTGTTCAATGTTGTTGTTGTTGCTTGAACTCCCTATTGACTGTTGTTCTGGCGACCTGAGGTATAAAAGGCATTTAATACTCCTTTACATGAGAATAAGGAGAAGTGATCTTTGTACTTATCTGGACAATTTAAGCACGTAGGTGTGCAAGTGGCATTATCACTTCTCCCTTTTGTCTATAACCTGCACATCAAATTTATACATTAATTTTACTCCTTTTCAGGTCTACACTCACATTAGGAGTGTTAAGGTTGTCTGTTAAAATTAATGTGCACTGGGATCATAGCATTTTAAGAACCCCTCGTTGTATTCATGCTTTTATTTGTTATTATTTCAACACAGGAAGAGTTGAAGGAGGCATTTGATAAAATGTCAGTTAAGCTTGAAAGGGAAGCGCAAGAACGCGAGGAAGCCATGAGGCAGATACGTGAACAAGAAGCGAAACTTAATGAAGCCAATACTAAGGTATCTATGAAATGTTAAGTAAGGAACAGAGTTTAGGAGTCTTCTGTTAAAACATTGTTTCATCAGTTTGTTTATTACAGCAAAGCGGCGTACATTAGGGTGGTATGAATCTTTTCAGTCTCAAAATACAATTTAACAATGCTTTTAAGGTTCAGACCCTGAAATAGCTTGCAGGTCTCTTATTTTTCCCTATGAATGTGAACCCTTAAGGGGAAAGTGGTATGTTCCATGGTAGATGATGAGAAAATGTTGTGTACACTGTATTAATAAAAAATTATGAATTTTTATCTTTCCTACTCTATGCACCATGGTAACATTGGCTGAAATACCATTGATTATATGCACTTGAAGGTCCTGTATTTATTTTTGATTAGTTGTTTGCATGTGAACAATGTCTTTGAAGAGTTTAATGACACACGGAAGCCATAAATCCATATAGGAGTATTATTGCTAATTCTCTTAAAGGTTATGCACACGTTTCTAGCAGTATGGAGCACTAAGGTCACCTGAACTTGGTTTAATGTTGTACATGTAGTTACCTTAAGTTTCCAGGAGCTCTGTGGAAGAGCTACATTAGTGATTGGTATGTTGGAGTCTTGACTCCTTATCAGAGTGATCAAATTTGTTCCAAAGACGCATAATTTTTTTGGCTTCATATCTCAGTTGGTTGGAGGGTTGCACCGGTATTGCGATGTCACAGGTTCAAACCCAGTTGAAGTCCTGAATTTTTCAGACCTCTTTATGCAATTGCAAAAATTGCGTTCATGACTGCAAGGATCATAGCTTCACTTGATTTCATATCCGCAGTTCATATATCATTTCATTGTTGATTCATTCCTCACGGCAACAATGGAACCCACAAATGACCAGCTCCCAACGTCAGTGGCTTCATAGCTCAGTTGGCTAGAGCGTCGCACCGGTATCGCGAAGTCACGGGTTCAAACTCCGTTGAAGTCCTGAATTTTTCAGACTTCTTTACGCAATTGCAAAAATTGCGTTCATAACTGCGAGGATCATAGCTTCACTTGATTTCATATCCGCTGTTCATGCATGCTCTCACGATGTATAATTTTATGTACAAGCTTGTACCCATTTACCTGCAACAAGTTACATTTACTTCCTTGCAATTCAGCTTTCAATGTGTTAATTTCTTTTCCTTTAGATTGAACTTGGTGGTCAAGAGAGACTTAGACTGGAGGAAATGCTCAAAGGAGTTGGATCGTCAATACCTGATGATGCTAAAATTGCTAACCTTACAAGTGCAGTGGCAGCAGCTGCCAAGAACTCACCCATGATGGGTGTATTACCCCCACCTCCTCCTCCCCCTCCTCCAGGGGGAGCAGCACCTCCTCCACCCCCACCCCTACCAGGTGGGGCTCCTGCACCCCCACCCCCACCAGGCGGACTTCCTGGTGGCCTTCCTCCTCCACCTCCCCCTCCCACCGGCAGCAAAATGGATGGATTTTTTGGATTCAGCAAGCAAACACATAAAAAGGTGCCGAAGCCGTCTCAACCACTCAAGTCATTCAACTGGTCAAAATTACCTGATGTAAGTTACGATGTGTTTTGTTTGAAATTTGTAGTGTAGTGCAGTAAAACAGTTATTCATTTTGCCTTGTGGCATGGCAAGAGTACAGCCTCTTATTTTCAGCAGCTGATCAGCTTCATTTATGAAAAAGAAGGAATTTCATGTGAAAGGCCTTTTCTTAAAAATGTTCATTCTTTGTTTTAGTCAAAAATTAAAGGTACAGTTTGGTCTGACATTGACGATCAAAAGGTAAGAATCTTTTTAGTCCAAATGTGACAAGCATGTTTCTCCCCCTCCCTTACCTCTTCCTTAAAAAGTGTTACTTTATTAAAAATTTTGTTTCCGTCCCTGATCGGGGTTTGATTTCAATTTTCAGGTGTATGCAGTCATGGATTTTGAAGATTTTGACAGAATGTTCTCTGCTTACCAAAGGAAAGATGTGCGGAACTGTTTCTGTTTGTTTCAAAGGCTTTAAATATTATTTACTGTAGTTTGGTCAGTAAGACAGCTGCAGGGTTCAAATAAATGCAAGATGGCTTGTCATTGGCTTTTGACAGTGACAACACATTGTAACCTTTTCATCTACTCCTTTACCGCATACTTGTTTTGCCAAATTGAAAATTTCACCCACTGATCTGTGCTTAGTGAGGAAAGGACTAAAAACCAATGATATACAGCCATACTGCATTGCTAGTAGTGACGGTGTAATGTACCTGTGAGAACATAATAAAATTATGCTAGTTGCTTGCCATTGGGCAAAGCCAATCGGCATCCCAGAGCATCCAATCAGATGTGTTTATAAGCTTGTTGACTTAATTCCTTCCAGGGACTCAGATTTCCTTTTTTACTTGTCTGTTTGCCACTTGCCAAGTACATGTAACTCACAGAGAACCAATGAGATGTTAACATCAACTGTTATGAAAGGCATAAAACGAGTCAGTAGCATGTTAGGTATCACAGAGTGCCCTTAAATTATCAGCTAAACACAGATAAATATCACAGTTGGACTGGAGCAATCATGGAATCGAGGCTAATACCATGGTGACCCTTAATTTCGTGATTGTTCTGTAGCATTGGTGAACTGGTGACCAGAAGCTCATGGGCTCAACTCCAGTTAATGGCAATCAGATTTGATTTTTCCTAAGTAGGCCGGAGTCATCAAGGATAAATAATTTTATCACTTTGTAGCATAATTTATGCTGCATGCTGCAAGATTACAAGGAGTGATAGCCTTGCTGAGTTATTGTATTTGTGCGATTTCAGAAAGTGGGCAAGGATGCTGTTGACAGTGTATCAAGACCCAAAGAGTTGTCTCTGATCGACAGCAGACGAGCTCAGGTGTGCTAAATTATTTTGAGATATTTCCTTGCCAGTATGTTTTTGTTGTCGTTGCCATTCTAATTTGCGTATACCTCAAATCAAAGGTATCCTGTGGTAAGCTCGTGGAGTAAGTAAGATACTGCGTGAGGGAGGTGATATCGCGAATTATCAAGCCTATAGAGTGTTTACAAATACATTATATTGAACGTCTTTCATTGGTAGCCGAATAAGAGCATTCTTAACGACCATTTAACGAATGCTTGAATGCGCCTGCCGCCTTAACGAGCATTTAACGAATGCATGAATGCGCCTGCCGAACTTGAGACGATCAGAAATCGATTACAAATTTTCCATTGTTCACGCCTGACAGCCTGATTCGCCAACCATCCTGATAACTCTCCACGAGCTAAAAATGAATCAGCTGGTTTGAATAGTTTGAATGTTATACTTGTGATAAATAATTTGTGTGAAGTATTGTCCCAAACCACTGGTTATTGTTGGTGATTCTGTGTGACTGTTGAGTCGAAAGATGGCGTGCAGCAAGGGATCCCAGGCATGTGACATCTTCAACCAGACCTACTCTTCCCTTCTTTTTAAGGCTAGGCATTTTGGCCTCTCTCTCATGTCAATTCTTTTACGGCCCGTTTAACCCACCGTTCTATGTAATTAAGAAAATGAACTGGGTTTTTTTCGCAGAATTGTGGCATTCTGCTGACAAAGTTGAAGATGACGGACGAGGAGATAACATCCGTTATTCTTTCTGTTGATGAAAACGATGAGCTTTCGAAAGACATGATTGAACAGGTAATTATCGCACAGTAGCTGCTTTCATTTCTGTGTAACGTTGGCGATATAACCTTCCAATCTTTCCTTTCCCTTGTTTATTACGCTAAAGGTTCTTTGTCTTCGGAACACAGTCCGCTTTAGCCTGCTGAGCGGAGGGAAAGAGGGAGGAAGAGCGACTTCTGAAATGGAAGGAAACTGGGGAGAGTTCCGGTTCCTTTCCATTTCAGAATTCGCCCTTCCTCCCTCTTCGCATTTTTCGAAGATAATTACGGCAATCAATAATATTTGTAAAAAGTTTTAAAATACAAAACAATGTATGGCGTTCTTTTCCAAATTCAAGCTCAATTATCTCTGAAAAATGCGTGGTTACCCCCAATTTTCTTTTTGGATACCAAGATCACTTGCTAAGCTCTGCTTTCTCCGTATAGTTTTGAACCGCGCAAAAACATCCCTGTATTAATAAGCACTAGCAATAGGAAATCCGAGCATCTCGAGATGCGCAGAACTTATGTGCAATAACAATAGTAGGCACCGTCCTTAAGACGGCAACATAAGAAATTTTTAGCAATTTATTCTGCTGAAGTACATGGGTCCTTTTGCTTTTCGAATTCTGTTTTTTTTTTTTCGTCCAAACATTAAAACCAAACGCATTTCTGGGTTCCGCGTTTACCTGAAGGAATTCGACGGAAGAGAGAAAAGTAGCTGGGGCAATGCTCATGCAATTGCGTCTAATCGTTACTTGACGTTAATTTGTTTGTAGCTTCTGAAATATGTCCCTACATCAGATGAGAAGAATCTGTTGAATACGCATAACAAAAGCATCGAACAATTTGCTCGAGCTGATAGATTTTTGTACGACATGTCAAGGTAAGACATTATCATCCAGTCTTATTTCAGTCACAAGAAAGAATGAAAAGGAATAACTGAAATAGTGTGTACTGTATTTTGCATGTGGTCCTACAATAAATCAATGTGGCACAACAACAACAACAATAACAACAATTCATTACGCGCAACAGATACTCAAAGACACCACAACATTCCCATGAAATGCGTTTGTACGTAGCAGGCAAGGTTGGAGGGCTCAGAGTGGCTGTCGTTGTCGCTAAAGCATGATCTAACCCATTCATTGAGCGATGGACATCGCATTTTGAAAATGGACATAGAAATATGCTTTCTGAATATTACGTCTGTTGGATTTGGAAGGGAAAGGTCGTCTTCGAAACCCGTCAAGTGTGATGGAGAGCGTCGTTTTTGGACGATATTTGCGCAATATAACAAAAGATTGTAGTTGGGGCTGTCCAATGTAACATTTAGAAGCACTTTTAGTTATAAGATCGTGATGTTGTATAAATTGGGGGGGTAGGGTTAGGGTTAGGGTGCGATTTCCTTTGTATACTTACTCAGAGTTTCCTTTGTTGCCCAACAGAATTGTTCATTACGAGCAAAGACTCAAGTCGCTGTTCACCAAGAAACGATTCCCTGAGAGAATGGGTGAAGTTAAACCAAGAGTTCAAGGTATGCGATCAGCATTTACTTAGTAGGGCGTTCCGAATAAAGTGAGTTGTATTGACGTCACACCCCCCTCGTTCAGCTTTCAAAGGGCTCAAATGTTGTTTTCTGTATTCGACAGCCGTGTTAGAGGCTTCCAAAGAACTTCAAAGAAGTCAGAGGCTAAAAATATTGTTGGAAGTTGTTCTTGCCTTTGGGAACTATATGAACAGAGGAGCCAGGGGGAACGCTTCCGGTGAGAATTCAGTTTGTTTGTTGTTGTTGATTATAAACATTGTTTCTTTTTTGTTTTTGTAATGCAAATATGGTACATGCTGTATTTTTTTGTAAAAAAGGGAAAAATGTAGTCATGATGGTTATGATAACGACGATGGCCGAGTCGAGGACGATGAGACAACGAAGATGTCACGACGGAAACGAATTACAGCATCGTTTAGTGACGTCATGTTAAAAAGCGTTTGTCTTGGATTAGTTCATGTCTGTCTCCTCTTCAAAGCGAGTCTAATTGCGAAGTTTTTGTTAATTACGAAAATTAGTTTTCTTTTATGTGTAGAGTAGAACTAATGACCATTCGTTCTTACGGTGGTCAATTTATCTGCATCAACTGAATTGATAGAAGCAAATTTTATGAGATGGTAGTTCGACTCTATCAACTCCTTTGTTTCTTTTAAGGTTTCAAGTTGGCTAGTTTGAACCGGATTATCGACACTAAATCGAGCTCAAACTCGAAAATAACTCTTCTTCACTACCTCATTATGGTCTTGGAGAGAAAAGTAAGTGTAGACGTCGTTTGTTTCTCTAAAAACTTGGTTATTGTTTCCAAAAGTCTAAAAGCAGAGCTGGCGCAGTGGCACTGAAGAGCAATCACTTCCCAATTGTTCCTCCTAGATTCAAATCCCTAATGACTCCACGTGTAATTAACACGACTGTTGGCTCTCTCACGGCGGAGAGCCAGCAGACAGCAACTCTCTTCCGACAGGTTCTTCGCTATGGGGTATTCCCTTCACCTCACAAACAGAAATTTGATTCGAGTTAATTGAATATTATGATTTTAGGTTTCTCCAGTGTGCGCTCCATTCCTTAAAGAACTGGGAGTCTTTAAGAAGCGCGTATGTTTGCGCATCTGGCCTCAGTTGTTCGAAGGGTGGACAGCGCTGTCCACTGCATAATCACCATCCGCTGGATAACTCAACCGTTTTTGCTGGTGTTTATCCGCTTGATGGTGATTTATCCGGTGGATAGCGTTATCCACCATTTAAAAAACTGAGGCCTGATGTTTTAATACTTAACGCGCCTATCATGTACGTATTGAACGAATTTATTTCACCTCCACAACCTATTTCCTGTTTACGCACCGTAAACAACAGGTACCACGCGCGAGTTCCCGCTCAAACTTGCAAGCCATGAATCAAACTCTAAAACTACAGGGAAACACGAAACTGTTTGTTTTGAATCACCATTCATTATCAGCATGTTACGGCTGTTTCAAAATATTTTGGGTAATCTTTCAAAGGATGAAAGGGCCTTGCTAATGTCTTTGTGGATTTGTTTCTTTCAGTATCCCGAAGTCCTAAACCTAGAACAGGAGCTAGCCCATGTGAGAACAGCCGCGAAAGTCAAGTAAGTTGGAAGTGGAAATTCGCAAGAATTCATGGCTGTTAGTTTGAGAATCTCGATGCAGAGCCCTTTTACTGTTTCATTTCGCACCTTCTAGATTGCATGACGCGCAAAAGAGATTGTGTGATTCGAAAGAGAGGTTGCGTGACGAGAAAAAGAAATTGCCTGACAAACTGAAAAGAGTTCGTGTGACCTGGGAAACGATTGTGTGACGAACGGGATATTGTGCGCGATAGAGCAAAAAGTGATATTGTAACGGACAAGGAAGATCACATGACGACAAAAATAGATTGTGAGGCGAGCCAAACGAAGTTCTGGGTTGAAGGTCATAAAATATCTTCAATTTTATCTTTATTTTTCCTGTTTGCAGTCTGAATGATTTAGAAAGCGAAGCAGCAGCCATAAAAAAGGAACTCAAGGAGGTTGAGAAAGTAAGATATCTTTAGAAATGGAGTGAAAATATTTGACTTGAAACTGACGCTTTTGTTGCGGTGTTTAATGTAGGAGCTGGAATTCCAACAGAAAAAGAAGGAACGCATTCACGGCGACAAGTTTGTGGAGTCAATGGGTTCGTTTGTGAAAGTTTCGCAGTTCTCGATGTCTGAGTTGGACGATTCTTGGAAAGAGATGAACTTGAAGGTAAGGTTTCATTTTAGACAGTCAGTCGGTCAGTGCAGCAGCCATTGAATCGTTTGGTCAAATGAATGGCACATTTAGTACGCAGCTATTTTTAGAGAGACACCTGATTGGCCAATTGTAGTGACCTAATGAAATTTTAAATATGCGTGGCATTGGGAACGAGAACTCAAAATAGCTTTGCGAAACAAAAAATAGACCCTAAAAGACTGTGATGGGGCGTGGGAATCCGCCCTCTTTCTTCATCCTGTCTTGGTATCAATGCCGGAATGATATAGAATATATTTTTATCTGCGGAAAAATGCGGGTTTTCGCAGTTCAAATAGATTAAAATTTCATACATTCTACATCATTCGTTCGGTCACTCGAACTCACAAGTGACCAGGGGCCTGTTTCTCCAAAGTACCGAAAACTTTTCGGGTCCGAAAAGCGATTCATGAAACTACAGCTATAAAAATGTGCTTGTAATGAAATATGGGTCTTTGAACAGGTTTTCAAGACCTTAGAAAACAAAGCAATTGCCGCAAAATTTCGTGACGTGAAACCGGCGTTGTCCTCAGTTCTGAAGGCACAAAACGATTTGTGTCAAACGAAATACTCCAGAAAAATTTCGGGACTTTCGAGAAACGCCCCCAGCTTCCAGCTGTCTTGAAAGCTCAGTTGCAAGGGCAGTGCAGCATGGTCATAGGCTTGAGCTTGTTCAAGCCCAGATCTTTTTTGGGGCTTTTTTGTTACTGTCTAAGTTTCTGGTTGCTGCTTAACTGAGATGATCTCCGTTTGCATTTAGTATCAATCGAACATACTGACAGGTGTGTTTGTCTTGTGCAGTACGCCAAAGCCGTCTCCATGTTCGGTGAAGATCCCAAGCAGTTTCAATCTGACGAGTTTTTCGGCCTGTTCTCTGCTTTCTTGGTTTCCTTTGCGGTAAGTTCATATAGTTAATGAATTTCTTGTTTTTGAGGTTTTCAGATGCTTTCTTACAATAAATTAATTGCGCTTTGGGGTTTAGCTTTATCGTCCGAGAATCCTGTTTGTTCTTCTAAAACAGGAAGCCAAACATCAAAACGACGAAATGAAGAAAAAGAAGGAAGCAGAAGAAAGAAAAGCACGAGCCATGGCCGAGGTAAACAAACGTCTTCAAAATCCTTATGTCCTCAAAGCTTTTATCCATAAATTCATCTGTTAAAATTGCTTTGGGTTGCATAATAAACAACAGCACATGAAAGTACTGCTCAGTAGCTTTTCTTCGAATGGTCACATTTAAGGATTTCATCCACAGACTCGGAAGTTAGAATCAGCCATTGGTCCATTTCCTTGTTGCTGTTTGTCTCGGTTTCGAAGTGAGTCTTAGTGCTCAACTATTGAGATGGAAATTAGTTCGATTTCCATAAGAATACGCAACTCATTTCCATTTGAATGGTTGTGCACCAGGACTCGCTTTGATATACTGAGGCATGCAGCGGTCGTGTAAAATGGACACTGCAGACCAGGTGTAAAATGCAGACTGAGGTTATAATGCTACAGTTGAAAAAGCTCAAACCCTTTAGAAATGCTAACAGTTAAGCCTAAATATTGTTTTATGCCTAATTAGGCCTAAGTTTAGCATTTCTAAAGGGTTTGGGCTTTTTCAACAGTTACATTATAGCCTCAGTCTGCATTTTACCCTGACCGGGCATGCAGCAACTCGGAAATGGGCTATTCAGACGATTTAGAGAACCAGAGGAAAATACCGCAGTCGAGAGTTTCAATTGAATGGCTACACCTCGGGGTTTAAGCCAAATTCGAGAGTTAGAATTACCTCAATTAAACATAGTAAACATCGTCACAGGAAAGTGCTGCTCACTAGCTTATCGTTGAAATGGCGAGCGGTCGAAATATAGGGGCTTGGTTACTAGTTTCGTAACCAAGCCCCTATATTTCGACCGCGCGCCATTTCAACGGAAGAGCCTGCTTGCAGGTAAGTTTGGAGGAACCAATGCAAGCTTAGTTTCAAATTAATTTGATCTTTTTTTTCCATCTAGCAAAAAGAACGAGACAGACAGAGGTCGGCTGCGAAGAAGCTTATTCACAACAATTCAGTACCCGAGAAGAAAAACAACAGAAAATCGAGTGCAACTGGAGATAATAGAGGCGAGTTTGACGATTTAATTTCCGCACTTCGGACTGGAGATGTATTCGGCGACGAATTAAGTAAAATGAAGGGTCGGAGGCGAACGGCACCTCCCAAACCGGGTTGGAGGGTAGAGAATGTTTCCGAACGCGAACGAGCCTCACCAAAGCTGGCAACCAAGTTTTAAAGATAACTAATTTTTAAGTTATTATAGATATCCATAGTAAAAAGAGAGGGCTTAATGAAAACGTATAGTATATTTATATAAATTAAGTTCAGAGCATAGAGCAATGGACAAAACGGCCCTCTTGTCACTTAAAAAATAATGTATTTTCACAAATTGTGCTTCTCAGTGAAAATTCATTGCCAGTTGTTTGAATCATGCAGGGAGAGAGTAAACTCTCGCACCGTGCCATTTTAACACGTTAATCCACCTTGCAGTAGTTAACAACTATTCATCGAAGTGGAGGTGAATAATGGTGTAAGTATATACCACACAAGTTGAATAATCAGCCGAGTTTATCGATACAATTTGCTCCTCGGTAACCGAAACGAAACCGGGAAGCATTTTGTTTTCCCCGTTTGCTCAGAGGTTAATAGCAAGTACTATAGCCAATCAGAATGCGACGAAAGCATTATTCACTTGTGTGGTATATACTAAATGTGGATAAAGTGACAGTTATTTTCCAGGATCGAGTTGGTCGAAGGCTGATAAGGTACACTCTTGAGTCTACATATTTTTGACATACAATGACAGAAAGCTTACGAAACAGGCGCGTGGTGTTCAGTTGGTCACAGCCATCTCATATGCAGACACACCCAGTAGATTATACAAACTCTGCTTCTGATATGAGAAATCTGATTTGAAAGAAAACTACACGCTCACATCAAAGAGAATTTTTATTCAGCAAGTTGACATCGTTTCCGTATATAGCTGTTAAGCTCTGAAATCTCATCAAGTATCTTCAATTAAATAATTATAACGCGTGCATTTACCCTATATGGTCAAAGTGAATTACACGTCAGTTTTCCCATATTTGGAGCATAATGTATGATATTATGGCTTATATGCAATGACTGCAAACCTTCATCCAAGGATGAAGTTTTTAATAACCATACGTTACCTTGGTAGTTATAAAACGACTCGCTTTGATTTTACAGGTAGTCAGAAGTTTATTTTGTAGAAATGAACTTCATTGCACGCAAGGGGTAGGGAAAGGCATGGGTAGAAAATAGGGGTGAGGTTAGATGGTCGCGTTTTTTACCTCCTTGTGATAGAAGAGAGCAAATATTTACGGACCTAGGGCAGACATGTGTGCTTTCTAACAACCATTAGAATGATTTAATCACCTTTAATTTCTCTACATAGTCTTTTCCTCATAGGAAATCCGGTTGGATTTGTAGATCTTGCGAAGATCATGCAGGGTATCAATAAGGTATCCTCCATTTACTTTCTTGTAGTAATAGGAGGCGATCTGCTTTGTTCTGGTGATTCGAATAACAATATTTAACAGCTGTACACCTTCGCTGAACTGAAAAAATTCTTTGTAGAAAAACGGTTAACAACGGGCTTAGGAGGTGCAGGTATTTACATGTTCAAGCGGGGCTGTCGTTTACACAAATGGTCTGTCGAATTAAGCATCGGCGAAGGAACAATTTGGGCAGTTGTAATTTGCTTGATCAATTGTGAAGTTTCATTTCGTCTCGACTTTTGGCGGAGTCAGTTCACTAAAGCGGGAACTGTACCAGGATTACTTTGGTTTAAACGCGATTCCGAATTCGTAGCGGATTTCGTGAAATCGGCGAAGCAGCGCAAGTGTCTGTAATCGGCCAAAACCAAAACGTAGTTTTTTGGATATGATCTTGCACACATAAATTTAAGATCGCTTAAGTATGGGCAATAATTGAAGATTTCCTAGTAGATTTTGTCTCATTATCCTCTATGTCGGCTCATGTACATGTTGGTATATATCAATACACAAACTTTCACTTAGGTCGTTTCACTCTCTGGAAATAGTAAGCGTCAAGTTTTTATAGTTTTAAGCAAAAGCATTACGCTTTTTTAAGGTGCGTAATTTACTTATACTGGGTAGCATGAAAATTTGAAGCTTTATCTGACCTGGGGCCTTTCAAGTTCCCGTTTCTCTTAAGTCCCAAAACTTTGTCACAATTCCCTCTGTTTGTTAAGAAGGGGGGAGGAATTAATTCATCACTTTTCACTTCCATCTTGCTTGAAGACATACTAAAAAATCAGCTTTTTGAAGCAAGCGGATGGCAGTTCCACAAATGGCTTTACGGCCTCTAAAAGCTCAAGTGTCGGGATTTTCGAGAAACGGGTCCCTGATCCCGCTTTCGTCATCCTATTAAAGCATGAGCTGTGACGTTTCACTGGTTGAGGAGTTGTCTTGTACCCAGATTTCACACCATTTGATACCAAGAAGTTCCAGTTGCGAGTTAGGCTAAGACCTTTTCTTGCTATTTTCTAAAATTTCGAAACACAAGATCAACGATTTAGGAGGCTGTCATGATTGTGTAAATTTTGGATCTCAGATCATAACGTCCCGAGTCCTTATGTCCAGCTGATTACAAATAAATTTAAAAATTCTAAAACCGATTTAATATTAGAGAACGCAACTTGGAATAAATGTATGAAATAAATGTATATTAATAGACGAGAGAGAAAAGTCATCCTTGTATTTATCTGGACAATTTTAACTTAAAACAGTCGTCTCAAATTGACCTGCTCCCAACTGAGTGGCTTCATAGCTCAGTTGCATTGTAGAGCATTGCTCCAGCATCGCATAGGTCATGGGTTCGAATCCCGGTGAAGAAGCCTGAATTTTTCAGGTATCAGTTGTTCGAAGGGTGGATAACTCATTTGGTTTTGCTAGTGTTCATCCGGTGGAGAGCGTTATCCACCTTTTGAACAACCGGCACCAGGTGTCTATAAGAGAGAATTGCTTAAATTGTCCAGATAGTGTGAGGGTCTATTCTTTCTCTCATATGTACCGTAAATAACGGCGCTAAGACCGAGTTATTTTTTGATCGACTTTCTTGCGAAACTGACCTCTCCAGTCAATCACCATCCTTAGATATTGACTTGTTTCCCGTGGGATTGAGACCAGACAATCTTGCTATCCTAAACTGACTTATATCAAAATTTCTCCAGTTCAGTAGTAAAGTATTCTACGCTTCTTGTTATGGACTCTTGTTGTCTGTTTTTTAGAGTACTTTAAATAATGTGACAGGTTTTGTTGGAAGTTGAATTAATTTAGTATTCCGCATTCAGTTGCTATTGATAATTTTGAGTTTTTGTACGAGACAAATTTCAATTGTGTAGATATATTTTTCCATTTTTTTTTTTGTTGCCTACTCGTCAATGCAGGCGTCTAGGAATGTATCTATATGAAACCTTTTTTGTACATTTATTACAATATAAAACAACCACCAATTTGTAAATTAAAATATTCAATCAATTG
Source organism: Montipora foliosa (assembly GCF_036669935.1). NCBI lineage: Eukaryota > Metazoa > Cnidaria > Anthozoa > Scleractinia > Acroporidae > Montipora > Montipora foliosa. The sequence continues at coordinate 35,099,189 of NC_090880.1, read as the reverse complement.
AAAAGAACAGTAAATAAAGTATGGCGACATGCTTCTTAGAAGAGATATTTTATTCTTTTTATTTTAAATTGATTTCTTTTTACGGCAGCTCCAGGCTCGTCTCGGTGTCAGCCACCTTTAAAATGGAGCAGGCACAGAACTCCTGAACAATTTTTTTTTACCAGGGGGAGAGAGAGGAGATGCCAAATGTTCTTAAGGGAGGGGGAGGCGGGGTAGGGAGGAGAAGCCAGAGACTTGAGCTTCTATCCCCGCTGTTTGAAAAGAAAAATCCTTCTCCTATTGTTTTCTGGAGCATGACTTGTCCACTGGCCCCGTGGAAGTGTTTTCACCCTTGCCATCCAGACGAACCAGCAACTGCTATCTGTTACCTTAAAACACAAAACAAAAGAAGACTTGATATAATGAAAATTCGGGTAGATACCAAAGTGCTAAACCTGTTGCACTCCTTCTCCTTGCTCAATCAATTTAATAGACCTTTTTCATTACCCAATAAGTTACGATGGGCTAAACCAAAATGAGGCCAGTGGGTCTCATTACAGACTAAAAAATGGCCGACATTTACGACAGCGGTCTATGTCGCTTATAGGACCTAAGGAGCTGTATACATCCCGGTAGCCAACCATGTTTGTTTGCTTGTTCGTTCGTTTGTTTTTTCCTAGTACTAAAATGTTTGAGCAAAGGTAATGAGAATTCTCATTTCGCCATTAGCAAATTCCTGTTGAATTCTGGGTCGCTCCGGTCCTTTGTGGTGAGCGCTTCACTGGCGGTTAGCCCCCACAAAGGACTGGAACTACCTAGAGTTCACCACAAGTGGAGTTTGAGCACGCAAAGTACACGTGCGCTTGCTCAGAAGCGAAAGTCTGGTTGTAGCAGTTGTATCTTAATTCTTGACATCGAGGTTTAGGGGAATTTAAAAAGGAAAATTAAAAAAATATGTGGACATGTGGAATTTAATCCCTTGTTTTACTTTTCCAAGCCTTGATACGAGCCAAATGTACCGTTTCATTGAAAAAGTCGATCTCAAAGTAGCACACCTCTCTGCTGTAAGAGGGTTTGCCTCGCCTTGATGAAAGCTAAGATGTCGGCATCCGCTCGGCTGTCACCTGTCAGTTTGATTGACCCCGAACCGGATATGACGTCACTGCCGGAACTAAAAAAGAGGCAGACAAAGACAGCGTTTTATACATAATCTGAAGAGCGAGTTGGTACAAAGCTTTGATGCTATTGATGAAAAGTACCGAAAACCAACTAAAGAAAGTAAAATACTCTAGCTAGCACCACAGGTGAAACAAAAACGAAGATCACTATATTGGCCCTTTGCATAAAACCCCATTGGATTTCGCTCGAATCGAATTCTCATTAATTAAACCAAAACCCAACAAAAAGCGCCAGTGACGGGAAATTTGAGATGGTCTGCCGCAAACAGTCTTGTGACCAGCCCATTACTATTTCGATTTTGTGCAAATTCTGACTTTCTTACTGAAGATTTATGTTAACGCATACAAATCGTAAAGCCTGTTTTCCATATGATCTGCAACGGTCTGCTACACGATCGGAAGCTGTCTGCGTCTGTCTTATCGCAGACGATCGTAAAAACCGCAGGGAAATGTTCCCATTTATTATAATCTGAAGCGATCGCAGACAAGCGTACCACTAATCTTCTCCGAAGCGAGGAGAAAAAGGCGCAAACTTTTCTTAAGTCTGATTGGGCGCGACATGACACGTGTTTCAAGGCGAAACATGGTGTGTGGCCGATAGGACACAGATCATCTCAGACACACGTTTCCATTAAAAATTGTTTTAGTCGGAAGCGTCATAATGGTCGGGAAAGTAGAACTACAATCCGAGTCAAAAGACTTCGGGAAACAAGCGAAATGTAGACAATTTACTGTACATGCTTCCATCGTTATATGAGCAACGTGTGTTCTTCTTTCGCTGCCTTTTTCGCGCCCCCCTTCCTCCCAGACAGTAGAGAGCTTTAGATTCTAGTACGAGAACGACTACAAGTACGAGATTTTCTCATAAGATAACAGTGAGCGCGCGCGCAAACCAGCGTCATTTTGGCGGGAAAAACGTAATGCCGTCGTCATTTTAGTACGAGATTTTGCAAAAATGTCGTCGAATCAAAACAAGTCAACAACACGGTAGCAATTTTGGCATTTTTTGATGAGCAAAAAGGCTCAGTTACCAGCAATAAGAATAATTGAACAACCTATACTGCTATCAAAGAGTAAGATTAAGCGAACGGGTTATAAATTTCCTTAGTATTTTCGCTATAAACGGGCAGTCAAAACTCGTACTCGTTCTCGTCCTCGTCCTCGTCGTAGAATCTAAAGCTCTCTATTGTTGAAACATGCGAGCGATCGATGAACGGATCTTGAATTCGGAGACCGTGAAAAATCAATATTGTAATGGAGGCGGGGGGGGGGGGGTGGAAAGCGCGAAATGTCCCTACAGTTTTGACCAGGATTGTAGATTCAACTTTCCCTATCATCCAGACCGTGTGCCGCAGATCGGAGCAGACACCGGAGACAGCGCAGACCCCGTCTCACCCTGATTTGCTTCGTAGAGCATTCACTGAGCTGCTACCCTGACCACTTCCAGCTGCCAAGCTGCTGATACCACTCTCTGAACTGGAGACGTGCGGAGGCCGATTAACAGCCGTTAATCCAGATGATGCTAACTGGGCTTCAGCTCTTAATTTGGATACGAATTTCCCTGGCCGTGTGTAGCGGGACAACTCCTCTCCTACAGGAACAGCAGAACCTCCAGGGTCCGGGTCACGCCTCCTCGATGCAGACGGCGGTCGGTTGGGGGATATCGGAGGGGTTTTCCATGCGGCCCGGACTTCTTCGGGTGGCTGAAGAAAAAAGAAAAATGGATACGAGCTTAACTATGATGCAACTCCACGTTCTAACATAGAGTGCCATAAAGCTTAGTCGCCATGTTTTTTAACCAAAGAAAACGAAAGAAAATAATGGCCTAAAAATAAAATCAAGGGAAACAGGGTTGGTGCTGTTTCTGAGGCCGGGCGTTTCGTTCGCTTGTTTGAAGGAAGACAAGATGAACCATTTACATCGTCAAAAAAGTGATCAATTTGTTATTTCCGTAAAATGTGTAAATTCCGTCTTTGCCTAGAGAACTATTATTATCATAAATATTGTAAGATTCTATCCAGCTCTCCGGGCTCTGTTCCTCTGGGGCTTTTAAGTCATGTCTGAACAACTTCCCACAGCCTAGAGACACAACATTTTCTGCAACACGAGCGCATTGCTGAGGATGGCCGACAACTGTGTATTGCCATTAATGTCAAGTAAATCCAACTTTCCATATCAGGTCAGCAGTCTTCGCGTTCTTCGAGAGGTTCTTCCAGATGATGATGATGACGATGACGATGATGATAACGATAATGATGATGATGATGATGATAACGATGATGATAACGATAATGATGATGATAACGATAATGATGATGATGATGACAACGATAATGATGATGATGATGATGATGATGATGATGATGATGATGATAACGACGATAACGGCGTTGATGACGGCGGTCGAGTTTACGTATTTCGCGTAAATTAATGCTTGCGTCGCTTGTGCGGAGAAGGCTTTAAAAAAAACCCAGAAACACTCTTCTTACGAATTATATTGAACACACATCATCTAACTTGCATACTACACGTTTCAAAACAGTTGAGCTAACAAATGCCCCCTGTAATGTTTTTCGTGTTTAAGACACAAAGCTGTAGCTTTACGGTGAGGAATTACAACCAGGAAAACACGAGAAACATTTCCTCTGTGTTTAAAATGCCAATAGCTAACCTTACTAAACGCTGCTTGTTCTGCCCACCAGATTTCGAAATCTTTTTGCATCTTGACTTTTGCTTTTTCCAAAAGATGTTGAAGATGTTCGATCTCGGTTTTGAGAGACCGTAGTCGAGTAAAGCTCTCCTTGTACCTAATAAGACAGCCACAGAGAATAACGAACACCAATATTACGACAAGTGTAATCCTGCTTCTACGCATAAGAAACCGAACGAATTTCCTCCATATAATAATAGTTTATGAAGGCGCGAAGTTACCATATGTAGGCCAACAGCAGGAAAAAAAGAACCTGGTGCCATATATGCAAAAAATTCAAACAATTGCTGCCCTGTGCAGGAAAACAAACAGTTGGTGCCAAACGAGGGAAATGAAGTGGGTGCCCAGCGCCGGAAATATGCAAATATACAAAACGCGATAAATAAATTAGCATGATTAAATTCGCTATAATTATTTCCGATAGAATTTTGCGGCTTCGGTTGACGATCCAGATAATTGTTTTGTTTAAAAAGAATCTGGTTTTTCCACTTATAAGGAGACTCAGGCAAAAGAGTTATCACTTGTAACAATAATAAGAAATGAAATTGTAGGACAAACTTTGTTTTCTCTTCTTCCATTGTGCCCCTCAAGTTTTGTTCCACTGGATCAACGTCCTCAGCTTCGTCAGTTCCGTTCACAAAACCTTCAAAATGGAAAGAACAACACAAGAATTTAACTCCTTTGGAAACAACTGATTTGATTTATTAGGGTGGTTTAACAAAGATGACATCAAGTGGCTAATAAAAACATCCATTTAAGATAAAAAACTGAGAAACGCTCACGATCGCATTAGCAGCCCCGTTCGCGATACCGTAATCGTGACGCAGGTATTCCACCTCTTTCACATAAAAGAATGTCATCGAAGGAACCTTAAACTGATTGAAAGTAAATAAAGCGGAGAATGTATGAACAACTTTTGTCAGCTGTCAAACTTTGGTCATTTTACATTGTCATTCAGAGGACGTAAAACGAGTTTGCTAAAAAGCGTGCCACAAGTGGTCACACACGTGCTTAACTTCGTATAGACTTCTTTCAAATAAAAATACTCTTTTCCTTGAATCGTACTGAGCCGCTCTAACCTCAAATTTCTGGTTCACTTTCGAGGGGGGGGGGGATGGGGGGTCTCGACTCCACCCTCACAAGACTTTGTAAATACTCAATTTCCTTTCAGTAGGGTTTCTCGACGCCGTTGTGTCATGAACGGGGAGTCCCAGGGCTTCGACATAACTTGTTTAATAGACTCTTTACTCTACTTTTTCGTTAGGCTTTTTAACCCGCTCACCGGTAGGAGTGACCAGCATCTAATTTCTCCTCATAATATCAACACTTAATCAAACATAAAGGTCATGAGAATGAAGGAAACAATCACTTCACATTAATTTTTCCTGATTTGTGAAGAGATTCTCATTATTAGTGACAAAAATGAATACAGGGAAATCTATGCCTACCTTGCATTGAACGACGAACTCTATGCTGTTCGATTTGACTTTTGATCGAATCTGCAAGAAATTCAAACATTAAATGTATCATCTACAGTTGTAACATTCGAAAAGTTATTCTTCACAAGAAGAAAACCTACTAATTTTTTGCCTCGAGTTATTAACTTGTTCCCCAAGTCCCTTGGCTTCCGCATACCTGAAGAAAAAAAATTCCCATTGAAGACATACGGGATGCAAATTGAAAAGAGGGGTCGAGGGACAGACACTTCACTACGTTTGCCAACAACAACAACAACGTTTATTACATACAATAGTAGTTACAATGAAAAGTTTGTCCACCCAAATTTATCAAGGCTAATCGAGTTGGGTGGAGCAAAGATAAAATAATTAATATACTTACAATGACAAAGATTACGAAAGGAAATAATTATTATTTAAGACAAGAGCGATTGAATGTTTCTATGATAAAGATGTTAGGTACTACAGCGGAATACAGATTGAGATCCTAGTTAATTGATTGCTGATAATCTTAAGATTCAATAATATTTAGCGAAAAGATTTACTCTAGATAAGGGCTATCACAAATATCAAGTTAAGATTCTTTCGAATGAAAGAACAGAGGAATAGCAGTAGTAGGTAATTCGTTAAATGCATTTAACGTAATTAATTTAATTTAAGACCAATATCATTTGTCAAAATGCTTTATTCTATGAATAATTTCTCAAGTTTCTAGATAAGAGTTTTCAGAAATTAAAATATCGAAAAGTAGACTTATTATTTTCCTAGTGAAGTCTTTCTTTCTAAGATTTCTTAGCATTAAGGGTATTCCATTCCAGATGGTTGATCCAGTTCGTGAGAAAGAATTTAGTTGAATTGAGAGTCTAGAGCTTTGCGTATAGAAATTGTTTGAAGCATTGCCATGTATAGTATGCTTCTCGTTATCGTCCAATCTTGGAGATGCAACGAAAATCAGCGAAAAAGAATGGGATTCAAAGCGACGAAAGCTTTTCGGCCCACAAACCAACCCTCGTGCTGACATTAACCTTTGCTTTAGTGTCTGTTTATTTTCTTCAATTGTGTGATTGTGCGCATAGTCCCGACGAAAGGTCTCGAAAGCTTCTTTGCGTCCAACAGACATCTCATCTGAAAAAGAGAGAAAACCATGAACGGAAACGCACGTGAAAAACACCTCGAGCTTGTAGAGATGAGCTGCTGACTGTCAAGATAACAATTTATCTCATCAGTCATATTCTAATGGCCACGAATCACTAATTTCTTTCAAATCAATTAAGTTGAAAGAAGTTTGTTACCCGCTAAAGATCATCCAAGCCGATTGGTCACAAGTGTACTTTTGAAGGAGCTTAAGTGAGATAACTGAATCATTGATTGGAGGATCACCTTTCGCCAGCAAATTTGCAAAAAAGCACCCGTTATTTCTTTGTGATTACAAACTAGCCTACAAATGTAGGCGGCATCATTAATAAATTAACATATTATGTAGACCTTCATACTTTAAGGCAGTTGTCTTTTTCTTTCATTAACCCATATATAACTCATGGTATTACAAGCTGGGGCAGTGCTTGCAAGACCAGGTTACATAAAATTAAAACTAAACTGAATAAATGTGAACGCAGCATGTTCTTTGCTAATAGCAGGGACAATGCTGTGCCATATTTCAGTCTTTTAGAAATCCTTTCACTTGAAAACATTTACAAATTCAAAGTAGCCCTTTTCCCCGGGGGACGGGGGGCGGGGGACTCCCATATGGAACAGACAGGGATGCTCGTCGGAAATTTTGAATTTAACCCCTAAAGGAGACCATCTGGGCGTGGCTCAAGCTTTTTGTGACCCCTAAAAACAAGTTAAGAAGAAAATTTGACTTCTGTTTCTCTTCGCGTAATTCTGTGTTTCTTCGCGGAACCCTAAACGAGACCTTGGCGGCTTTAAATATTGGCGCTTTGCCCGGAACACCCTAAGCGAGACTAAAATCCAAAATTTACACCCCTAAGCGAGACGACGAGCATCCCCGTCTGTTTCATATGGGAGTCTCCCCCCCCCCCACCCCCCGGGCCCTTTTCATATATAAAATAATTAATAACACATCAAACGTCCCTACGATATTCAAACAGGAGAGCCCATCAAAGGAACTCTTACTCCAGCTTCCGAGGTTCATAGTTACAACACTAGATTTGTATCGAACCATAATTTTTATCGACCAAGGATAAGAAATAGTTATGGAGCTGCCACTTTTGCTTTTGCTGGATCTAAAGTTCGGGAAAACAAGGTTTTTCATTCGCTAGTACCCAAACTATATGGCTCCCCGGGTCGACTGCTTGCTTGCTCGCTCGCCTTTCGCTTACCCAGCTTTCTTCTGTACGCAGACGATGGTCTGTGGTGGCTGGAGTTTTCACCAGGTGCTTGCGGGTGTTCACGATCCTAAAAAAAAAATAAAACTGTTTAAATGTATTTTAAGAACATGTCTGTCACACTCGACAACATATTTCGCAACTTGAAATCGAAATTTTCACTTCGACAAAAATTGTCAAGTTGTAAGTTAAGTTACTCTACAGCTTCTACACTGGGCCACGTTACTTGCCACGTTTCTCGTTATCAATGAGGTGAAAGGAACGTTTTCATCAGGTAATGTCACAAACATAGCCACACAAGTTTCACTGCGAGATGTCAACGTTGGAGAAAGTTTGTGTCAGTTTGTGTTTCACTTGGCAACTTTTGTTGTGAAGCAACAAACGTACGAGGCAAGTGGCAAGAAAAACTTGCATATTGTATCATAGGCTTTAATATCGCCACAATTTTAATTAATCTAACAGACCAAATGTTAAAACGGTGGTTCGTACCTCCGTGGTATCAGAAGATGGTCTATCCCTCAATCTTGCTCTGCTTGTCGATCTCATGTTGGACAGTTCATTCTCAGAATCGTCACTCACAGGCTGACTGTTGCTTCGTCTCACACCATCCGAAGCCCCGCCTGACCCATCACGAAATCGGCGGCCTCCTCCTTGCTTTCCGGACATCTCCAGATCAGCGGTACGCTTTTTCTCTTTTTTTAGCATTCCAACTAGAATGTCTGAGCCGTAGTTAAGGAGTTACGGTAACTTCATATCAGAATGACTTGAATGTACTGTGTACACCCGCGTTAAAACAAAGCTGCGAATTCAGAACTTCTAGGCTGAAATTTGAGTTATAAATTAGGGTCAATATACCACTTGTTGTAAAATAGGCCACGTTCGATATATCAATATTCACACATGGCTACGAGGCTTGTGGTTAAATTTGAATAATCTTTTGTTTAAAAATCTCCCTTGAGGTTTGTGAGACAAAGAAAACAGACCTGAGCAGGGAAATCTGACCATAAAGCCTCGTAGCCAAGTGTGAATATTGATATATCGAACGTGGGCTATTGAGAAAGCAGATGTGCAAGCTATCTCAAAATCCAATTACGACGAGTCATAACAGTAGAAGATATGTGTATTATTATTATTTTCTTTTATTGTTATTATTATTATTATTATTATTAAGATGAATATAATTAAATTAAAATTATTTCTAATAATTATTATTAATATTATTTTGAATATAATTAAATTATAATTATATATTATTATTATTATTATTAATTTGCTAATTTTTTTAAGGTGTTTAGACTTGAGGAAAAACAACCAATCAGATTTAAGATTTTTTACACGTTATGATTAGGCGTTTCACGGAACGGATAAAGAAGGTCCCAAGCACCAAAAATATCGCCTCGCGGTCTATAATGATTCACATCAGAACTAAAAAATATATCACGTCCACAGCATTCCGACTTTCATTGTACTTCATAGTGGCGAGTAAATTAAACAGGAATAATTCAAAAATGAAATGAATACACAGGAATTGAAATGTGATTCCAATTAATTTATAATTATTATAATGTTATTGTCACGGTTGGACAATAAACGTGCCAAGGTCAAAAATTCACTCAAACAGTTCTTAGTGTTATATCGTCTTCACGGCGATTTTTCACTATTCATCCGATTTATAAGAACCGTTTTAAGCTGTCAGAGAAAACCACCGAAGCGTTTATGCTGATGTTTGATTATTCTTGCACGCCCAATCCAATTCGGCTTCATGTGTATCGTTCATTTTCAAATGACAAGCAACCCGTATCGTGCTACAAAATCGAACACCCACGATAGGAAACCTGCCACCTCAATCGCTGGATCGGGTGGCTAATTTTCACCAGGTGTAGGCTCAGACAGCCATAGAAAATCCGACCAATCACGACCAGCAAAATAAACACTATGAACCAATTGTAGCTGGTGCCAAGAGTGGATGCATGGGTACAAAAGGGCGGGAAATCAGCCATCTGTAAGGTTGTGACATGACCTTGACGAGGGAAAATGAAACCGGTGGCGAGCGTAAGAAATAACAAAAGTGGCTTGTGCGATTGGCGAAAGAGGATGATGCCAAGAGTGCCAAAACCGAGGAATGCAAAAAGAAATCATGTAACTGAAAGACTGGAGGGGAAAAAACCTGAAATTGGGAGAAGTTCGCTGAACCGGAATTGAAGTTTTGGGAAAGGTCTGGGATTAAAGGGTAAAAGGGAACTCGAATATCTATATCTTTTCTTAACAAATCTGCGTTGGTTACCATTTCAGAAAGGCTAGCTTTCTCATACAATCTGTATAGGGTTCATGGCATTAAAAAAATTCTACTAAATGTAAAAAAATCGAATGCTCTCTTTGTGGGAAATTTTTCAGTTACTTTAATCACGGGGTAGTTTTGATACATAATTTAGATCCGCCTTCAATTTTTTATAGTTAATTTATATTTTTATACAGTGAGGGTCTCCAACTGTGTTGGACACGATGAACCAATCAAAGCGGAGGAAAATACACACATGCAAGTCGCTACATGTTTGACAGTTTTTCTTCTAACGGGCGAAAAAAAAGATGCGCGAGATTTATTGCTCATCTAGTAAGCGTGGCAGCGCAATAACGTAATAAATTACTCTCGACAATGAATAAAAACAGCTCCAACGTATATTCAAAAGTTTACTAAATAAGACGCTACCGCTATTTCGTGTTACAGGAGAAGTTTGAAAAAATGAAAATGTAATGCTGCGTCGAACTTGTAAGCCCACAGTTGGCTGATAGCTCAATAGAGTGTTTTCACTCGCGTGATCAGCAACTTTGTTTTTTCATCCAAACAAAGGAAAACGTTTGCATGATAATAGAGCTCAAGTTGGGTACACCAAGATGGCCGCCGTGACGTCACGTGAAAACACTCTATTGGTAGGAGCACTGTATCGGTATCGCAGAGGTCAGCCGTTCATGTCCCGTCAAAGAGTTTACGTCCCGTTCATGTCCCGTCAACGTGATGGATTCTTAGTCCCGTTCAAGATTGAATCAGTTTTTAAGGATCCCTTTAATTACTGCTCAAGTAACAAGTAACCGCGATGATCCACCTCTTAACTAGAAAGCAGACGTCATGTCAATCCTTCTTTCTATTGGTTGAAATAAAGGCACGGCTTCAAATCCGGCCAATCGGACGCAGTGTTTGGAAATGACTTTTCGCCGGTGTGAAAATCCTGTGCTTTACTTCTCCGTGACATTGCTTTTTCAACTACGAAATTTGCTCAAGATCTCAGTATCCAGTTTCTCTTCTCGATAACTCTCGCTGTCAAAGGGTAAAGTAGACAAGCAATTTTGTGTTGCATTATTGTTATTTACATCGAAGTTGTCCTTTTGCGTCGAATGCCGCAAACATTCCGCGTTTCAGTTGCAGAAATAACCTTGTTTTTCTCTTGTTCGACTTTGTTTAGTTCCATTATTGCCTCGATATATTCCTCTTCCGCCTTCAATTTGAGCCTTTCCGCTTCTCTCAATCCTTCGTGGCACCTTGAACAGCGCTCTAAAGCTGCTTTATAGCAAGCCATCACTTCTTTACGAGCGCGCAGTATTTGCT
>NC_090880.1:35065416-35085416 GCF_036669935.1 Montipora foliosa | reverse complement strand
GGACGGCAACCGGAAGAGAACACTTCGCGTGCCAGGACAGTGGTGTCTCCTAGATTTTTATACTAATCATCTCTAATGGAGAAAAGATACTTAGCAATGTAAATGTGGTTGAGAGAAGACAAGTTGAAAGGGAAATCAGGTCACTTCCGGTTGCCTTCCGCGTCTCAAAAACGCGCGTGTTTAAGGTCCCTAATGACAGTGATAGCGACAGAGAAAGTACCAATGACAGTGATAAGCTGTTGGCTAATTGTCCTCGCAATTACGACAAAAGACCTATCTGTACACATCTCCATCTCGCAAGTAGCCCATTGCTTTCTTACAGAAAAACAGAGTCAAATGGATGACATTGAGTGTGACTTTTGAGTTCCAAAATACGTCCAACCTTTTTCTCTGTTGGTTTTCACTCTAATTTCTTGTAATATTAAAGGAACTGCCTGCGTGGAACGCGTGGACCAACTACAGAATACAGAGCCACTCCGGAAGCAGTATCACTAAAGTGACTCCGCGGCTCCACAGTCGTGTTAGCGTTTAAAAGAACGAGGAAGGTATATGTTTGATTGGCTCCGCGGCCCTACAATCGTGTTAACTGTGGAGCCGCAGAGCCCCTGCAGCCAACCCTCTTCAAAAGTGGCTCTGTATCCTGTACTTCAGCCGAAAGCGTTCCCAAACGCAAACGTGACCACGTGACCACGACTTTCCCGCCATTTTTCGCGTTGGCGGTTGCCGCTTCTCCGTGAAAGTAAGCATTTTTCTGGCATTTTCGCGTTTGCTGATAATACGTGGAATTTTCTTCTCGTTTTTCTTCTACATAACAAATTGTTTGAGGAAAAAAAGAATCCCAAAACCATTTTTCGGTAAGTCAAACAAGGAAAAATTAGGTTTCATGGTTATAGATCGTTCATAACTGTGTAAACTGACTCCTTACCACAATTTTCTTCTTGAGCCCAGGCTGAGTCTCTGTTGACTCTCAAAACAGCTTCATCTTAACTCGCAAAACTTGACGGGTAAGGATTTTCATTTTATATTGATAGCGTCTTTTTCTACAAACAATGTTTAAAAGGACTCCTCCCATTTTTTATTTTTGTTTTTGTTTTTTATTAAATACTCGTGATAAACAGAGTCCATACCGAGTTGCGGTGGGTCACGCGAAGCTAAAGTCACAAACTTCATTCAATTTACGTGAAATGTGAAACGGCAAGCCGATGTTTGCCGTTTTACGTAAACGGGGTGATGCTAAACCATTCCGTCTGGAAAAAAAATATGGGACAAGCGGATGAGGAAAAAGCGTTCCATCCACCACTGAGACTTAGGCACATTTGTGCAGCGGAAAAATCTCTCCAAAGCTCTTCTTTTGCTCGTAAATGCTTACTGCACAATATATCATGCAAAAAAGTCTTGACACTGTCAGTACCTGTCCATTTCGTCCTCAGTTAATTCTCCCGTATATTCCTGACCTGTAGCCATTGCAAGTTCATCTTTCAGCCTCTGTACTTCTGCTCTTAGCTGTGCTATCATCTATTGTAAACAATAATTGAAAAAACAATATCAGCAAAAATCAATGCATTCAAATATAATTCACTTTGCTTTGCATCAACGAGACTCAACTAACCAGCTTGGGATCAATTTCCTCGTTCAGCAGAACATCATTCTTGATCATTGCCACTCGCTGCGCAAATCGACAAGTTGAAATTGATTCCTAGAAAGGATTGTGCAAGAAGTGCATGTTATTAAACCTGGCTCAAGCCCTAGACTAAGGTATTCAAGCTTCAAGAGGTGTTCAGCTGAGGGCATTATGAACCTTGGCATACGTTTACACAGTTATGCTTGGGCTTTCCTAACTTTGTCCGGGGCCTACTATTTATTTTTGCTTTTATTTCACTTGGTGTGATTGTTTGAGCTGTGCCTCTGTGTTTCGGCTTAAATTAAAAAAAAAAAGAAGATGAACCGAATCCAAAATAATGAAAAACCTACGATGACGAACTGATCAAATTTCAGCCTAAAATTGTACAATTATTGACCCTACATGCAACAAGCCATTCAACTAACACGATCTAACCAGTGTTTATTTACTTTTCTTAATAAGCAACTTTCCTTACATCAAGGTTTTTCTTCTCAAGTGAACATGTCGCTATCATTGTTGTCATGCAGTTGCCTCCAAGACTGAAATAGAGGCAAAGAGAAGACTGATCATTGATGGATTTAAGCTATGTTAATTGCTAGATCAGCCTCAGCAGAGTCAAGCTGCTTAAGTCATCAACCACCCCCCTCTATAACCCACAATGCTCATCATCACATTCTTTAAAACACCAATCCCCTCTTTAACTCAACCTCTACTGTTAATTTCAAAGCTAAATACTCCCAAGAAAATTGCCATGCAACACTGAATTGGGAAAAAGAAGAATTTTCCATGTTGTAAAAAACCAATTCCAGATCTTTCCCCAAGTCTTCCGACAAAATCTGACTGGCATTGTACATAAAATTCCGGCCTTGATCATGTGGATGTAAAGTGTTTTAGCTTGCATTCTGGTCAATCTGAATAAAGTCGTGTCTTCTAGGATACTCTTGACTGCTTTTCCTCTAAGCTAATAATAATATTGTTGGCTGTGGAGCTGACTACTCCAAGATCACATAAATACCATGAATTCATACCATGTGCATTACAAGGCTGCTATTACAACAACTCCCACAACTGGTTCAGAATACAATGGACACAAATATAATTACTGTAGATACAACACAAACAAAGGACCCTTATGCTAAACACAACAGAGCTATATCCTGTACTAATCAAATGAATATAAGAGAAAGTACTAAAAGTGTGGGGAATCTGGAGCATGTAACAGGAAGCCCAAGGTGGCCACACATTCATGTTTTTTGTCCAATCACCTTGGTAGCCTTGTGCCCTAATTGTACTATTTGATATAGTATCCAGATTACAAGACTCATCAGTGCAAAAATAATATTATTTGTATTTTTATTTCATATCACAAGGGCCAGGTTGCTTGGTTACTAACTTAAGGCAGTCCTTAAGCCAGCATTAAATACAACGATGACACAACAACTATGATACTACTTGGCTAATTAGGCTATTAACCTAGTATCAAGGAACCTGGTCCAGTTCTTAAAGTGCACCCAAACCCAAATGTTTTCAGTCTACAATATGGATCTTTCCACGGAAAGCAAACATGTTTGATGATTCTTACCTCAAAATTACATGTATGCTTTTTATCTGCCAGGCAAGAAGCACAGAGCTATCAAAACTAGCAGTAATTTGGACCCACGACCGTGATGTGAGAGGCATTTCACATCACAAATTGCTTTGCAATGCAAAATTTCTTTGAAAACAGGAGTGCAAGCAGTTTGTGACAAGTAAAATCAGGAGTAAAGCCATGCCTCTCACATGACGGTCGTGGGTCCAAATTACTGCTAGTTCTACCAGGTTTACGTGGCATGCACAGCACAGAAAAAGCAAAATTCTGGGTAACAATGCTGACATATGTTTGCCTAGGATGGGAAGATTTATATTAGGAACAAAATATATTTGGGTTTAAGTGCACTTTAAACCCAGTCAGTATGCCACTGTACCTGTCTCTCAAAACAGATGTCATCATAGAGTTCCTGTATGGGATGTGACTTCTTGATTTCTCTGATAATGCCACAATCACCTTCCAGACAACAATGACAACAGTATTTCAAAAAATATATACCACAAAATCTACACTTATTATGTCCAGAAAGTAATTAGAAGCATACCCAGTTTATTTGGATTCCAAAAACTTAGTGTCCCCATTAAGTCTAAGTATTTTACAACCTCTTCCCAACAATGTGGCAAGTGTTAAGGTTAGCATTACATTTAAGTTAGGGTAGCAGCTGTCAATCTTTTTTTGAGGAGTGCTCAGAGTCTAGATAGGGGACACTTTTGTTGGGTACACGTAGAAGAGCAAGGAGACACTTTATGACGCTTATCCAAATCAACAGGCATTTAATCAAATGAATGAAGGGGGTAGTTTCTAAAGAAACTGTGGTGCTGCGTCGGTGGGGAAGTAGTATACAAAAATTTGGTTTTATCAACGGAGTCGATAATGTAAATTGGCCACCGCACGGAGATTCTAAAAGCTGATGTTTTGAACGTTAGCCCTTTGTCAGAGCGAATAGAGGAATAATATGGGTTACGTGTAGTTTATATAGTAGAGTAGGAGCTACGCTATTGGTGGTAACATGGCAACATGAAAAATAGGAATATATTAGTTATTATAAATGAAAAGCATTCGTTAATACCGTGAGGATTAAGGGTGCCGATTTGGAAGATGAATTTAAGTTCTAGGCATTTAATCAACCTGTTGACTCCTGAAGGTTCCCCATTGATGAGTAAAACTGACTCGCATTAGACAGAGTAAAATACTCTGGCATTAGATAGATAAAGTCTGGCCGATTCAGGCGCGTTTAGGCGTCAAGGGGTTAAACACATTTCTTGACGTAACTGAAAATCCAAATCTTATTATTGCATAACATTAACAACTGTAGAGAAGTAATGTGTAATGTTATACAGTTACTACCTGTTCAAGATAGTGAAGAGATAAATTGATATACTTGGCTTCTGCGAGTAACGTGCCACCAACATTGGTTTTTCCAACCCTCTCAGATCTGAAAGTTTACAGAATAAATGCAGAGTTGGAGCAACTTTTGTATGGCCTTGAAAAAGTGTTTGCAATTTGTTTCACAGACCAATGTTTGGCAAGATTAAAACACATCTTCTCCTTATTCCTGACATGGAAACTCCTAATATGGGCAGTAAACAGTTTGATTGCCTATCACATTACTGCATTTCAAATGATGTCAAAGCGAAATGCCAATCGCTTTCCAGAAGTTCCATGGAGAGATGATGTTGTTTGCATCTGCGTTCACTAAGCCAATAAAAATTCGCCCTTGTTTGATTTTGTTCGATAAGCCAATTAAATGTTTAGCATTTTTGTTTACGTTCTGTTTTTACATTTGTTTTTCGAGGTCATAAGAAAGTCGCTCTAACCTCATTGGACTATTCAGATCAATATCTCAATGGATGACCATCTAGGAATACCCACAAACATCAGAAATTTATGTAATTCACTGGAAGATCACAACATGATGCCAACTAACAGCCTTACCCTGCAAGATCAACCAAGTGTAGCTTGGCTCTGCGAATGGTGGCACTTCCAGGACTACGCGATGAGATGTGAATTGTGAAGATACAGTGCGATCTGGTGGATGCCTGATTCATTGGTGTCTGTAGATCACAGATGCAGCATTATTATTTAATTCATTAATGTCGCAGTTCCCGTGGGTATTTATATTCAAGACACACTACAATAACAAAACACAAAAGACAGTGTTGGTGTAAAGGGGGGAACACCCCTCCATGATCGGCGTGACAGACGACTTCCGCAGCATGACTAAAAGCCTGAACTTATCTCTCTGACGCATGAGAACCACGCCAGATCAGACAAGTTGTAGGTCGGTATTAAAATGCCAAATAATGATATACATGTACAAGCCTAACTCTCCACAGCACTACAAGCTAAACCTCCGGCCAGCATCGTGCTATAATGGGAAGAGTGTATGCGGTAAAAATAGCTCAAGCCTCCTTATCTCCCCAGCACTACGAGCCGACTCCACCGGCACGTGCTGGATCGGACAAGAACAAAGGCAGATAGAGAGCGTAAAATGGCATAGTATGAAAAACACCAAAGCTTGGGGAAGTTGTTGGGAGACTTAACCGAAGCGTGTACCGAGAAGTGAACCCAAATTTACTAAACTTGACGACCACAAAACTTCTGAAGGGAGGGAGGGTGGGAATAAAATTTTGCAAACAGTAAAGGTACTCCTTTAAAAAAACTAAAGAGCTCACAGAGTGATACTTTGGACGTAACCGGAGCTTTTTGTACTGAGACTAATGTCTAGGGCAAACCAATGGTGAATGACGTACCATCTAATACAAACAACTTGTGTAGCACTCAACGCAACATGAATGGGGATAATTGTTGCCTTACCTTAAGGATTATAATGGTTGGCTGCCAATTACCAGCCTGATTACAGTCTATAAAAAGTCCCAGATCTATACTTCTGTAATCTGGGGCAAGTTTTTTGTAAAAGTCACGACCCTTTTCAGGAGACATTTAAATAATCTCTATCTAAAAGGAAAATGTTTCAAGGCATATATGGAAATTTGCAATAATTGTTTCTTTCTTTTTCTGGTCTTGGAAACATATCATCTTTTCAGGGTAATCTTAGCCTCAAAATTTGCTCATTTCATCTAAAATGTTTTTTGTTATGTTAGATTAAAAGAAATCCATTGGTCCCTTTCCTGTTAAGGCCTGTGCCGTCAATAATTTCTGAAAGGCACCCAGGATCCCCAAATGCAATTATTAAAATACAATATTATTATTATTACTGCTAAAACATCTCACTTCAGCAATCATCCTGTTTGTGTCTCCAAGGAACAAAAGATTAAGAGCTGCAATAAAAAAAGGAAATAAAGTTGCATATTATTTTGTAGCTGGGATTCAAGAAAAAACGAATACCATTTAACATGTGTGTACTGTTATGTGTAGAGTTGTTAACGTTAAACCACTGACTGCTTAACTTGAACCATACAATAATTATTATTACCCTTTTGAGTAAAACATCAGTAATTATAATTATACATGTATAAACACCAATGAAATACCAAGTGAGCTTTCGCGCAAAACATGATATCTTCACACATGAAGATAAAAGCCATGTTATTTTCACATGTGAAAAAATTACTGTTGCTGTGGTTACATTGTATATAGGAAAATCGCGCCATTCAATGCCTTTCGTAAAATGATATAGTATTATTTTCATTGGTGTTTATAGAATAAATAGAATATTACATGGCTGCTTGGAGATACAACATTTCTCTTCTCGTGTTGAAAAATATTTCACTCGTTTGCTGTGCTCACTCATTAAATATTTTTCAACATTGTCGTATCTCTGCGTGGCCATGTAATATCCTCTATTTATTAATATTGTTAATTAGTAATGAACTTATGAAGCTTTTCATGAGAGATGGAGATCATCGCAGTTATTAGTATCCAGAAACTTAAGCAGTTGCGAAGAAAGTGCAGCGCAATCACAAATTTAGGGGTTCAAGAGAGAGATAGTTTATTTATAAAACTTTGCAACCCATATTTGCATTGAATCATTACATAACAAAAGAAAGAAAATTAGATCTAATCAATAATCTGATCAAGCAATAAAATCTTAAAACACTTAATTCATAGAATGCAATAAGGAATATAATACTAAGCTTAATTGAATACTGTTAAATTGGAGGCAGAGATCATATTAGCCTAATATGTGCCTTAAAAATAATAAAACTTTTTCAAAATCTCGCAGTCTTGAAAACATTAGGCCTGTTTTAACCCATTGACTCCCAGGGGTTCCCCATTGATGAGTAAAATCGTCTGGCATAAATAGACAGAGTAAAATATAAAGTCTGGCCGGTTTCGGCCAGTTTGGATGTCGATGGGTTAATAAGCATCAATTTCTTCAGGCTTTCTTCCCAACTTTAAGTTGCCGCTTAACTGAGATAGTGCCATTTATCATGTATTTCGATTCCTGCAGTTCAAACTTATGAAAATTAGATACTAATCATGTTTTATGTCATTCGTAAAGAAGTTTTTCTTTACCTTCCTCTTCATTATTAGCTTGATGTAAAGAGAGATTCTTTAGATGAACATTACCGTCACTGTCTTCGAAAAGGGTCACTTTCCTATGGAAAGAAAAATAATTACAATGTAAGAAGCATGTGTTGAGACCATCAGTCTAGAAACTGCAGCTTTGTACATACACGTCCAATACTGAGCTGCATAATGAAATTCATTTATGGAATCATTATAGAATAGACCATTAAATAAATTTTTACAGTTCCGTGCTCAGTTTACCAAGCCTTTGAATAAAAGAGAGGCTGGAGTTGATCTTGTTCAATAAATCTCATTGTATGGTATCGTTGTACAGTGTATTCAGTGTATTGGACAACTTAAACTTATACCTAGCACTTTCATTTTGACCGAACTGACCCGCCATAGCGGGCAATTTTGGAAGGACTAATTGTACAACGCCTTCATATTAACACACCTCAAGGATGATACATGTATTATATTCCTCCAGAAGAATGCAAGACATTATCATGAAAGTGTTCCTTCAAATTGTCGCATTTTCTTTGCAAACAAGAGGTTTCTGGCCAGCCAGTTCTGACAAAAGGAAAGCACTCACCATATGATCAACAGGGTGAAAACATGTAACTGATAAAATTGAAAAGATGACACTGATTATTTGCAATGAGGTATTGTGGCTCTTCACACTAAAGGGTGTTGAACGCATAAACCAAGTTGATACAGTTGTAAACTTTAATCTCTAGTAACTCTGAGTTTTGGCAATCCACTTACGGCAAATCCTCTAGTTTAGAAGCCTCATGTTTGGGATCCAAGAGATCATATCCATTTTCCATGTATATCTCAAGGTATGAAATGTGAGCAGTGAACACTGCTTCTGAGTGCTGAAAATAATGACGATAACGATACTGATGATGGTGATGATGTAATGTTCAAAAAACAAGGAGCAGTGTTTTATCGGGTTTAAAAACAATATGACATGCTGCAGGCTTTTTGAGTGGCTTCAAAAACAGTCCACAAAAAGCGTGTCGCTCGGGAGTCCGGCCAAAGCTTCCAATTGTGAGGGGAAGATGTTAGAACAGTCACAAGAAAAATAAGTGGACCTTGTAGGCATGTTCTTTTCCTTCAGTCCTTTCTTTGTTGCAGTCAATGGTTGAAGAAGGTTTATTAAAAATGATGCATAACAGAAAGTTCAGAGAATTGAAAACAGCCGATGAAGAAAAAGCCTTGTTGGAAAAATCCTTTCCAAAATCAACACGATATGTCACAAATTGGTCTTTTCATATTTTTGCACAGTGGCAAAACACAAGAGTTAGGCTGAACAAACAAGCAGCTAACTAACTATTATTATTATTATTATTATTATTATTATTATTATTATTATTATTAACCCATTAACTCCTGGGAGTGAGACATAACAGACGTTACTCTGTCAGTTTTATACAAGTATACATTGTAATCTTGATGTAGTTTTCCATTATGTAGTTACTGTGAGCAGAGGAAGCCTTGCTGGGATGAAGCTTGCTTGCAACAACATGTGAGAGTCACAAAAGAATGTATATTACTTACATGTACTTAACGGAATAATAGACTATGAAATTTTAGGTAACAAACTGTGTCCAACGTGACCTTTCTTACTGACCTTTTCAAAATACTCAAAGATGTAGGATAGTGATCTGGGAATTAGCCCACGATCCACGTATCTCTCAGCGCCACCTGTAATTGTGAACGTTTTACCAGAACCTGTCTGCAAGTAAACAAAACACTTGATTGTATTACTGTCGACATTGATGACTTTTTCCTGAGCTAATCCAGAGAGCTATCAAAAGACCTTCGCTATGTCAGTCCATAGGACATCGATAGAATTTAACAGAAAAACAAATTTTATTTATGAGTACCTGACCATATGCAAAAATGGTACCATTGTAGCCTGTCAAAACACTGAAAACAACAAACAAAAAGGCAGTTAAGAATAAACCAGATTTCTGATAACTGTAAAATCAAAACTTTATTAGTATTAAAGCTACAGCTGTTAAAGTCATTTTATATTCTTAACGGAGGCAATTTTCTTCAAGTACATCAATAACCTACTTGTCTATTACTCCTTGTGCAACTTCTTCAAAAATCTCATCTTGTTTGCAATCCTGGTCAAACACTTTGTCAAACCTTTCCAGACAAAAAAGTTAAGGATATTTCATTTTATTTATTAAAAACTGAACTGTGGATATCAGATTTCCACCATTTTCATCGGCACGCCGGACACAGACTATCAGTTCATTACCTGCTGTACCTGATATGGTCAAGGTATGTGTCAGCAATAAAGCAAGCTGAAAACATTTTTGCATCACTGTGAAAAAATGGCTGACAAAAGCTGTTTTGGACCGGAATTGACCGAGGCAAAAATCAATGCTTTATGCAACAATACTACCTTGTACCCCGGGGAAGACCAAAGAAGAGTTGTTCATCCTGGAGTTTTTAATATAACAACAATTATCTACTTGGGCTTGCGGGATATAAAATGATTACATGTATATCCAACTTGGCACCTCATTGGTTATCTATCACTTAACATCCAGAATGCCCTTGCAGAAAAATGTTAAATATACTGAAAAGAGTAATCCAGTTTCTGAAACACAGCAATGGAGCAATTCTGTTGAGTATATAATAAATAAAAAATTGTATGAACTTGCTTGTGCATTTTGTGATTTACGGTCACTTGCGATGTTTTGAAAGTTCTCAAACTGCATGAGCCGTTGAGATTACTTTCAAAACATCATTCATGCCCATGAATCATGAAATGCACTGTCTAGTAAATCATACCATTTCCTAATTATTTACTGAAGCTTTAGTAGTTCAGATATGGCTAAAAATGTAGTCATTGTTGACAGCCACCTTGATATCCTTGTACTTCAATAAAATGAAAATCACTGCAAAAAAGATGCACCGTATTATCTGTTTCTGTGAGGAACCCCTTTTCATTTTTATTGTCGTCACGCAGCAGTTACATGGTAAGTGCAAACCTAAATTTATAAACTTCTCTCTTGTTGTTGATGTAGCCATCAGCCAGGTCTTTGGGAACAGTAAAGGCGATACAAGCTGTTCCATTCTCATCATCATAAACTTCATAGAGCTGACAAACAAAAAATAATTAAGTGCACAGGGAATGATCTGACAGCAGTTATTCAGTCATAGTAGTGGCTAGGTTTAAATCTTGCAAATTAATTGAGGGAGGATTTAAAACAGTCAACAGATGAAGTGTTCCATGAAAGGAAGGAAAGACAACCTGCTGTAGCAATTCTCACTTGCTTGGATACTGCATTTCTAAAAAATAGTGCTGTTCTTGAAATTGTCTAAGTAATACACCCACTCCAGACCCAATCAATATATTGAGATTCTTTCTCTCTTTCATTGAATAATATTTCATTAAATACTAGGCTGGATAATAGACAATGAGAACATTAACAACTTCTGTCTGGTTTCAGTTATGCAAAGTCTGGCAGCCTACAAGAAATATATTTTTTTACTGGCAGACATAAGAAAAAATGATAGGTTTTTTATTCTAAGCATTCATTCTACTTTCTTCCACAGCAAAGGGGTTCAACAAACCCTTGAAGAATTAATTTAGACAGATCATCAAAAAAACCAATAAATTTCTTTTCTTGTAAAACTATTATAATACAAGGTAATCAAGACAAACAAGAGAAGAATTTCTGTTTAGGAAGCGTGTCAGAATTCTTTAGTTATTTTCATTTGGTGTCTAGGGAGAAAAAATGCGTTCAAAAGAAATTCTTCCTGGCTATTATATTATAAATGATCTAGTTTTGATGGTTGGCTAAGTTGTATTTAACCTGTTTTAACCTGCAGAAAAACTATAATATATAACTGTGTTATTAGTTCTATGTACATGAATACAGGGATTCTTAAAAATCTTTATTTTCTCCGTTCTAAGTTAAAATCTTGATACAGACTATGTCACGACACTTGACCCGTTTGTTTACTACGTTTTAAGGTGACAAATTCAATATCATCATGTCAATTCTTCAAATAGAAAGCTTACCCCTGTTAACTTCTGTTTCGTTGGCTTCGCCCTGGCAAAAATCTGGATTCCTTGTTTCACCATGTTTCATGACGACTTGGGAACAACTGCTACTACCGAGGAACTCTGATCACCAGAGACATGTCGCAAAAATAGCGGTGAGCAACACTAAGTAGTTACCATCTTTCTTTTCAGCGGGTTGCCAACGAAAAGCGAAGAGGACAGAAACAAGTTAAATAGATACGTTATATACGGTAGTTTAATTGTACCCAAGACCTTGCCGCTGTTAAGAAAAAAGGCGGGCGTTTGTTTATCAATATTTTGTGTGAATCGGGTGATCAATGACTGTCGCTGGAGCTATTCTTGGAGAGGAATCAAAACGTCCACAATGCTAAAAAGACCTTAATTCATGGCTAATGGAGAATGGGAATTTTGCAAGATTTTTTTCTGTGTTTATTTCGTGGTACCAACAAAGAGGACGACTTTGGCGATTGTTTCAAACTGCTGTGTCCCGTTTGTCCAGTAAATATTCTTTTACTTTGTTCGAGTTTATTCTTATGCCGAAGAAAACTCCTGATAGCTACTCTCTTGGAGCGCCCTTCGTTTATACTCTCAAAGCTTCAGGTCTCAATTTGTGTCTTAATATTTTTAGAGTTGTTACCGGTAATTGAAGGACTGTTGATTCATACAGGAATTAATGCACCTGTCACTGTAAACCCCCACATGGGGCATGGGTGGGGCTTTGTGGGGTCTTTGACTGTTTGCCTTGCCCGAGGGGGTGGGGGATTATTTCATTTCTTTTTGTGTTGCCTTCCCAGGGAGGTGGGGGATTAGTACATTTTGGCCTTTGCTTTTCCCTATGGGGTCGGGGATTGGTACATTTTTAGTCAGTTGCCTCGTCCAAGCAAGAAGGAGTAACGATAGTTGGTTGGAAAGGGGTCAGAATATAGTAGGAAGTAGCAAGGATTGACAGGCCCACACAACTCCTTAACGGTTGAGACTTTTTTACCATATTTTCAGTCTTTGACCTCTCTAAAAATTTGCTCTTACGAGCATGTCTTTTAGGGATTTCCCCTTTGAAAAGATATGGTTTGTATCAAGTGCCAATTTTTTTAATAAAACATGTTTAAGGTTTAGCACTTCTGGGTGATACTGTGTCACATTAAAGTGCCCCTAACCCCAAAATATTTTTTTTTATAAAATGAATCTTTGCACCTGTTCGAAACGCATTGCGGCCATTTTTTCATTTTTCTAACAAATCCTGCCATTTTATAGACTTCGAAAGTTGCAAAAATCCAAGCATCTTTTCTTCACGACCGAGTCAGAAGGGGAGTGGGTCTATTCCTGATGTGACATCAAAAACTGATTTACATTGCATTAACTCTTTGTGAAAATGCATGCAAAGTAGATTGTGACATCAAATCAGGAATAGACCCACTCCCCTTCTGACTCGGTCGTGAACAAAAGATGCTTGGATTTTCGCAACTTTCGAAGCCTATAAAATGGCAGGATTTGTTAGAAAAAGGAAAAAATGATCACAATACGTCTCGAACAGGTATAAAGATTCATTAAGCGAAAAAATATTTTGGGGTTAGGGGCACTTTAAGCCTGGGGCAGGATATCTTTAGAGATTTCATTCCTTTGCTTCAGCGCTGATTCCCTTTCTGTGAATTTGATGTCTGATAGGAGTGTCTCAATCACACGATTTGGATAGCCTCCAGCACAGACATGTGATTTGAATTTGTAAAAGAATTTTTAAAAGCGTAGAAGTCTTAAAGTGCCCCTGTGATAAAAAAACCACTTCCTTTTTTCCTTCAGATTTTGAAAGTGTGTTTGCTTAACACCTGACTGGCAAAATTTTGAGCTTTGATTTTATCCAAAGGCCGCTAATACTTTGAGTGTAAGTTTTGGATTTCACGGTCCGCCATTACTCATGTTCAAAACTGACCGATTGGAACTCAGACAGTTGGATCCAGGGAAACGTGACATCAGAGGCTCACTAGCTTAAAATCTCAGCGTGTGAACGCAGCTTATATATGCAAAGCGTGAGTTTAAAAGTCTGAAAGCGCAAAACCCCCATGCTGCATATTAATTTTGCAGCGTACACACGTATTGCATTCTTAAACTAGTGAGCCTTTGACGTCATTTTCTCCTCGATCCAGCTCTCTCAAGAACATAATGTTAGTAATGGCGGACCATTAAATAGGAAAATTCCAGTTAAAATAAAGAGGTGTCTTTTTGAAATCAAGGCTTAAAATGTGGGTCACTTATTGTTTTGTTAACATAGTTTTGAAATCCAAAGAAAAATATGAATTGATTTTTTGGTCACAAGGGCACTTTAAGGGCCTTGCCCTTCACAAATCCTTTTTTGTGGGTGGCTGGAGGAAAAATGAGTGTACTGAAAGGTTTGAGTTGGCTTGAAGTGTTTTTTTATATCCAGAATGGATTGATTTTGAAAGCGTTTGCCTTTGTATACAACAATGTCTTGAAATGTGGCTTTAGTGTTTGAGATCTCAGCTGTAAATGATGATGGAAGGGTGGTGTGAGTTTACTTGTGTGATGAACTTGTCTATATCCGGTTTGCTGACATCCCATAACGAAAAAATGTTGTCAATGTATTGTTTCCAAACCATTGGCTCAGCTTTTCGTAAGGATCTATGTCTCAAGATCAGCCATAAAGATTTTTTTTCGCTGGCAGACTTAATTAATATCCATGGTCATTCTTAGAAAAGGTGTTGCCAATTTGCTATCAGTTATTTCCAAACAGCAATTGCTGGTTTGGACGATGTGCGATTTTGATGTCGCCAAAGACCACTTTTGTTTTCGACTTTTGCATGCCTTGCCACTTCGAATTCAATAGGCCATTTTACAGTTGTTTGCTCAGCGACCAAGCCTATGAATGGCTGCGAGGCTGCCGGTGACCTTGCATTGATACAGACCTCACTGCTTTTATCATGTAAATTGTGTTGTTGTAATTCCAATTTAGTCCGTATTAACATTACAAAAGCATGAAGGTTTGTATCAAAAGAGGGTCACCGGCAGCCTCGCTTCCATTGCTAGGCCTGGTAACTTAGCCACAACTGTAAAATGGTCTATTCAAATTGAAACTTTTACGGCGTAGAGCAATATGATAAAATACAACTTGAAAAAGCTTCAAATTTATTGCTTTTTCAGTGATTTAATTTTCAGACGTGAAAGTTTTCCAAGTCAAAGACACAATAGGCAAGACTGAGAGGATATCATTACAAGATTTGGAGCCATTTTGTAGACAACACCGTATCACACGAAACCTGCTGTGTTGAACCTTGCCACTTAAAATGACAGTCTCTTTACACAAATCTTTTCTTTGATTGTTGGGCTTACTTCAGCAAGCGGGAATTCCCGTATCACGGCCTATGACAAAAGTCTCGAAAAAGGGAATCAGAATATTTTTTACCAAGGAAATTTAAAATTATCTGCAGCACTCGTAAAGTAAAGCCTTGCGTCTTGGCTTAATCTTTTCGCTTCACGAGTCAAAATCAGCCCTATTTCTTCTCCAGAACAATTCAGTCCCGACTCTACTTCAACCATGTGGTTCACAATTTCAAGGTCGGGAAGCTTTATAGCGAATTGAGATGTCTTTCACCAGTGGGTTGCCATTTTACGACTCCATCTTGTTAGCTGATTTATCGTTCTCTCCGCTTAAAACGCTAGTTAACCCATATTTTTAATTTAAATTCGCATTTCAATTTAAACCGACCTACTTCATTATTAAACAGCACTCCATTATGAGTTGAAGTCTCTTAAATAAGGAAAAACAACGCCAGGAAGGCAAGACTATCCTCTGCTCCTTGCAAAATCTGCAGTTCATCGCCACACTTTTGACTAGCCATCATCGTTTCATTTGCGATTCTTCGCGGTGTTTCCCGTTGTATTGAACCAGTATCGGTCATAAAGATAAGGTAATGCCCAAGTCTTTCAGATGACTCATCACCTTTGCATTCATCGTGTGCCGTCCTTTTGGAATCAGACGATGAATATTAGCGATGAATTTGACTGAATTTCAAGGGTTTTTTTTTTCGGAATGTTTTTCGGGGTGCTGAGGCGCAAGCGCAATATTAGTCTCCTTCCTTTTTTGGTCATAACGTCAGCTTTCCCGCCAAAAACGCGTCAACTTGAATACGCCACCACCTCAGTTTGCGAAGCCCTGAAAAAAATCTGAAGCAGTCACATCGACATGAAGATTGTCTTGCAAACTCTTACTCTCGCTGTCTTAGCTGCCATTGTATGTGGCCAGTTTTGCACAATGGAGACTCGTGATTGCAGCAAAGTCGTGCCAGTCATATCGAAGCTCGGAGCTCATTCTTGTGACTGCGATAAGGACATACATGCTGGAGCGTTAAAGTTTGACCATGGAAATTTCTATGTCTGCTCAGGCAAAAAATGGGAGGTTGTTTTGCTGAAAGAAATCCGTAAGAAGCCTGTTTATGGTTCGAGGCTTAACCCGGCAAAGTCTTGCGATGACATTGTAAAAAATTCCCCTGGCAAAAAACAAACCTCTGGACCGTACTGGATCAAGTTATTAGACGGTAAAACAATTTTTAATGTTATCACCTCAGCTAGTTGCATTATGTTAATGAAAAATGTTGTTCCAGCATACATAAATGACCGGTAGTCGGTCAAGGCTACGTTCACAATAGGTGCCCGAGCACCAGTGCGCAGGCAACGGCACAAAATGGTGGTGTGTTCAGACGCTGGGTACCGGATGTGTTCAAGAACATTCCCACTGCATTTTGAGTGTGCGAATCGCGCCATGCATGCGTTCAGTGTTCAATATATCTGCTTGATTGTTGCTTTCTACGTTTTTTTCCCACTTGTTATGTTGTGTTTCTATATGAAACACTTAAGGGACGCCATAGACTACGACGACAGGCGACGATTAGCACAGATAGTCGCGAAAACCTGCAAGATAAAGTGTTCCTTGCTGACAGGAGTCAAATGGGAGGGCGATCAGCTTGGTAAACTGTTTTGTTAATGGGGGCTCTTGATTGAGCAATAAAACTCTCTTTTAGTTGTCATTAGGTGTGAAGGCATTGCGTGTCGTTGCAGGCATCTACACAGGAGTTAATTTCATCCTTACTCTATTTAGTCGGTCGGATGCCATTTTGAAGCGTCAACTGGATCATTTCTCGTGATTGTTGTTATCGGAACATTGGGAGGATGCGTTGAACAAGATTTGCAACACAAAGTGTTTTTTTTTTTTGTTGTTGTTGTTGTTTTCATCTTTTATTAATAGTTTTTAAAACATAAATTACTGAATTGTTACTATATACACAGTGTTCTCACCAGGCCGCGCCATTGCGGGATTCCCGCAGCTTCAAAACAAATGACGCACTAAGATGATATAAAAGGGCCATCAGGGCGCAAAGAAGAAAAACAAAAAGCTAAAAAAAATTCTTAACTGATGCAAAAAGAAAATCTAATGTCTAAAAATCAGTCATACTCGAGGTTCGATCGAGCGATCAATGATTCCTATAACAGGAATTATGATTAGCTGGGCGTGTGAACACATAAGCCAATGAGCGGCGTTGTTGCATTTGAGAATACACGTGCTTGAATTGTCCGCCATATTTGTTTATGAATATTTCATTTGTGCGTTAATTTATGGAAAACAGAAAAAAACAAGGAAGTTTGGATTCGTTTTTCTGTAGTAAAGCGAAGCAGCCAAAATTGCAGTTAAATTAAGAACCTGATAACGTCAAAGAAACAGGAACACCAGTAGAAGCCGAGAAACTGACGCAAAGAAGGTTCCAGCAATCGTGGAAAACAAAATACGTATGGCTTAAATATGACGAGGCTTCATTTTTGGAGCTTGGACCCTCGCACATCAAAATTTAACAACTTAAATTGTTTTGTATTCATTTTATTCACATATTGACATTCTACAGCAATTATATATGTATATAAAGTAAAGTACAGTGTGTTATTAAAATTACTTTCAGTAATGATGAGACTGTGGTCAAAGATAATGTTGTTAAGCTGTCTACCAATACCATCTACCAATACATTTGAATTCCACAACGACCCAGTCTATCTCTCAAATGACCGACTTTTTTTGTCTTAATGGGCCCCTCGACCCCAAGATGCAAAATCCTGGTGAGAACACTGTATACATGTATAGTCCTGTGACTTGTGGCCCTAGGTTTCTACTAGTCCAGAAGCTCGAGCACTAGCAGTATTGCAGGTCCACACTTAGTTTTGGTCAGTTGAATCCTGTCATTTATATGTGCTAAATGTGTGAAGAAAAACCTCTTTTGCAGAAAGGGTTTTAGTTTTACCATACATTTTAAATTCCTAATATTTCTGGAGTTTGATTTGAATACTCCTGCAGCCGATACCCTAAAGAATCGATGAACTCTTGAGGTATTATTATCCTGTGGTTCGCTATTGTGACATTGTGGATACAAATTATTTAAACCAGTGGTTACAGTTGTTGTGTAGATGCACCAAGTTCTCTGAAGGATTTAGTTAACATTGTTAAACTCCGCTTACAAAATATCAGCCTTTAAAGTTAACCATTTAAAAGTTTCAAAACTAATCCTTGTAAAGAAAAAAAATCAAAGTAATATATGAGCTCAGCTTGGGAGACAGAAAGGAAAACTGTCTTTTCATCAATGGGTTCTAACAGGGCATTTGATTCACATGAGTTACATACTATTACACTAGTGCCTATCGATATTAATTTCTATGCCATTTTATGTGGTAGTTTTCCTCTGTTTTCTCCGATCTAGTCTGTAGTTTCCGTTGATGTTGAGGTACTGTGGTGAACTCTCAACGAAGAGAGTTTGTTTCCTCTCTGTTGTCATTGTTGTTTTCATATCCGTGCTTGTCAGGGTTGACAGCGTCAACAAAAAAAAGTGTACTTCAAGAACGAGAACGATGATCGAATCACGGTTAGTATGATTCATAGTTATATACCAAGTCAATTAATGCGTGTAGTGCACCACGTTTGGTCAAAAATCCGGTTGTATATAGTTCCCGGTCATGACTACTGTCAGTGACAAATCAGAACAAATAATGAACCCAGAAAGATTGAAGAAAATAAATGGGAAGTGAAAAACATTGACTTCTGGGCTGACATATTGATAATTTTCAAGTTCCCTCACAACTTCTTTTCACCACAAGTTTAAGCGTGCCCTCTGAGCATCTGACAGCTTTGTAATACTAAAGTTTACTAAAGTTAACCTATCCGGTGGGGTTAGTATCTGGATGGGTGACCTAAAACATATACCCCATCGTAAAACGGAAGCATTGGACCAAAAATACTATTAACGCTAACAAATGCGAACGCAGCGAGGTATAGATTTTGTTAGCTTGCCTTAAGCAAAAACAAATATTGATGCAAAAGTAAATAAATATCGATACACAGTTTTTAGAAAGAGCAGAAGGAAGTTTCCAGGACGGTTGCTCGAGAATAACATTTACGACATGAAAACAACAATTTTGAACCGTGAATATAGAATATAAACAGTTACGATCAGCGACAAACATTTTGGGAGATTTTTGCTACGTTCAATTTTGTTGTTGTACTTTTGGCTGCACAAATAAATCGCAAAATCGAAAGTGACATCACCGGAATTCAGCGGGCGCCGTGATTAAGTTACCGCGGCATGTTTACTTGCCAAACAGTGAAGCATCTGTGTCAAATGATGGCAAGATACCGGGTTTTCGTAAGTTTCTTTTTCTGTCAAGTGTTATAAAGTTTGACAATAAATGAAACAAAGATCACAATCGCCCAACTGTTGAGGTTGACCGTTGTTTCTGCACAGTTAAAAATTTACTCTCCAAGACGAGGTTATTTATATCATTTTGGAAATAGCAGCTACTTTACTATTCATCGGCGTCACAATTTTTTGCTGATTTAGGGGCTCATTTTGTTGAAACTCAAGTACGCTTCCAACAGACCTGTTTATTTTCGTGAACCCTTCCTGCTTACAGAGCAATACTAAAAATATCCTCCCGTATCACATTTCAACTTGAAGCTCGAAAGTTCAATACACAACATAATATTGTAATTCACAAAGGCAGAAAATATCACAGAATCCTTTTCCAGCGAAACATTTTATTGAAACAAACAACATACTTGCTATTAGAGGCAAAAACCTATTCCTATTTCAATGCGTGGACTCAATCGTGTCAAATTACCATGTACGCAACAAAAATTTCAGGTTCAAACCCTTTCCTGAAGAAACTTCTCCTTGAATAATGATGCACAAAATAGTCGACAAGCTTTCTTTCAAATAATTCTTGAC
>NC_090880.1:35050416-35052916 GCF_036669935.1 Montipora foliosa | reverse complement strand
TGGTCCTGTATTCGGTTTGTCGCTCCCTTTGTTGGTACTATGCGGTTTCTTCATTTTATTTTGTACGTTTAGTATGTAGCTTTAGCCGGCTTTTACCCCCATTTCAAGTTTGTTTAAGTTTTTGGGCAGTTTTGCCTCTTTTTTTTATTACCGCGTGCTCCCTTTACTTTTGCATATTTTTAGCAGTGTCACATTCTATTGCTTCCTTCCTGCTATATGGTTTCTCTCGTTTCCTCTTCTTACCCGTCGTCTGCCTCGCACAATATGTTTCAAAATTTGCTATCTAGTAACAGCCGGTGTTCTGTCACTTGCAGCCATTCCGTGGCTATTTGCTTATATTTTTCCAACTTGAGATCAGGGGCACCCAACACCAATTTTTGGAAAATATCTGTTCGGAAGACGATTTGAGATCTAGAATTTTCGGAACATTTGTTGTAAAATTCCTTGCTTGCCTGCCTGTCTTAGGATTTTCGAACATCTAAAAGATGGTATAATTGCCCATTTTTACCGGACAGATGAAAAATTGGAAGGGGATAAAAACATGCTTATATCTACCGTTGAAATACTAAAATACGTTTTACAATGCTATGTTTAAGCGGTTTTGAAATATATTCTCGTTGGTGCCCCTGTTGAGATGTTCTGTTATTTATTGCGTCATGGCCGATGTTTTTTTCGTATATTTTCCGGCATGAGATGTTTTATTGATTTGTTTCCTCTTGGCCGATGTTTTATTTGCATATTTTCCGGCATGAGATGTTTTATTTATTTGTTTCCTCATGGCCTATGTTTAAATCGTATATCTTCCGGCATGAGATGTTTTATTGATTTGTTGCCTCATGGCCGATGTTTAGTTCGTATATTTTCCGGCCTAATGAGATGTTTTATTGATTTGTTTCCTCGTGGCCGATGTTTAGTTCGTGTATTTTCCGGCATGAGATGTTTTATTGATTTGTTGCCTCATGGCCGATGCAAGATAGACTATTGATCGAGTTACGAGTTGAGTTGACTTTGAGTTGAGTTTGAGTTAACATTAAGTTGATATTGAGTTACGGTTTTTGGCATTTTTAGCACTTAAATCTAATAAATATTAAGTAGAAGTCACTGAGAAGACCATGAAACACCGATTTCGTGAAGTTCACAGGTGTATATTTGTGAAATGGTTTTAAACTGATCAAAACAATCTTGAAATTTCATGCACGGCAGTATTCTTGTTTAACACTACCAGTTTCAGCACTTGGACCCCTTCGATTTGACTACTGCCTGTTTTGCTGTTATGTGGTCTCGTCGATCAGTAGTCCCCCTTTAGAAGATTATTCCAAGCCGACCACATGGCTGATGAAAAGACCAGACGACAACACCGTACTCTTTCCGACTAGTGTGTGCGATCTTTAATATCCCACAGTTTATGAACATTGAAGGTTGTGAGACGGGACCTGCGATTTATAGTCCTTATTCGCGAAGACTTGAAAGTCTAACCATTTGCTGATGTTATTACAAAGGCAGCACTTTCTCCTCAATTATTTTAAGACCCTGAGTGTTGCGGGTCCGGCCGGAGTCGAACTCACGATCTCCTGCATAACAAACTGGGCCCGGTTCCTCGAAAGCCGATTAACTTAATCCAGGATTAGCGTAAACGTTTGTTTCACGTTTTCAACTTTTTGGTGAAAGTTTCTTTTGCTTATTTTTGTTTTTCAAGATTGACGTCTTCTCATGTAAAGTTCTGCCGAAAATCTGCGTTGAACAGCATTTGGGAGTAGAGAAATGATTAATCTGGGATTAGCGTTAATCAGCTTTTGAGGAACTGGGCCCTGATCCACCGGCGCGCGGTTGTTCCTTTTAGCGATCAAGTCTATCGACGCAGAAAAGATGTCTTCTTGTAAGGCTAAGGATGGTATTTACTGTTAAGCCAGCTTATAGCCCTGGCGGCTAAACGATGAAACGTACCGTTTGTCGTCCAGCAGCGTGGTTTTCATGATCGGCTACCACACAAAACCTTATTGGAACTAGTGAGCTGCAGGAGTGTTTATGTAAAATATCGAATCCGGAACCTGGAACCCGTTTTTTCCCTTACTGATCCTGGCCTTTGAATAGAAGTGCCTTTTTCAGTCCTATTTTTCGTACTTGCAAAAACAAAAGAAACCGTGCAAGAAAAACCAAAATTAATTAACAAGTAAATCAATAAATAATGAGAAATAACTGTAAGCTGCTTTATGCAACATGATTTAAAGCGGTGCAAGTTTTAGGATGGTAAAAGTGTAGACAGAAAGAAATATCTATCGTGATTTGGTCAGATCATAGACATACTTTCAATTTCAATACTCTGATTTCAAAACCTTTTTTTAACCGGCTGAGTAGAGATCCAAACAGACAATTTTTAATTAACACTTAAAGATCACCACTTCGAACGCTTGCCGACGACTCTGCGGTTAACTATCAACATTCCATTGCGTGAGAGCCAGAACCCGGAATACGCAAAGATCCCAAGTCTTACCATGTAGAA
>NC_090880.1:35030416-35037916 GCF_036669935.1 Montipora foliosa | reverse complement strand
TGAACACGGCCAACGCCAACTCTCTTCGCTTGTGAAAAACTAGTTAGAAAAACACTCCGTTTGGACTCGTCTACTTATATACTCTGACAATAAACTTCTAGAACTTTCTAAAATAGTAATGAATCTAATTATAGAAAGATTACAAAACACACCGATTTAGAAACGCTTACGTACAAACCTAAATATAAACAAACTACGAACTCTCGCGAAGCTTCTAGACAGTAACGCTTGTCACGCAATACTATTTTTCGTAACATACAGTAGTATATTTTACACTGGCGGACTTCTTAGGAAACCAATAAAGTTCTGTCATTGGTGCATTTCGATCCATTTTGCTTCTGACTATTTTCATGCTTAATAAACAGATATTTTAAAGCCGTTGGTTGTTTTTGGCAGAGCAAAAATACGATTTCGTTTGTTTACACAATTCCAAATTGCACAGAAGAACAACAGTACATAATCTTACTATGATCGACAATACTTTGAAACTTTAGCTTCCATTGACAGCTGTCCATTTTATAAAAAAAAAAAAATTCCACTTTTGTAGCAGAATTCAATTCAAGTCTGAAAATTTCTGGGGGGGCTCGAGCCCCCCCTGCCCCTCCCCCTGCTACGGGCCTGCTCAAACTTAACTCAAAGTCAACTCAAACTCGACCGCAACTCGTAACTCGATGAATAGCCGATCCCGGCCGATGAGCACTTTATTAGCATATTTTCTGGCATGAGATGTTTTGTTATTTGTTTCCTCATGGCTGATGTTTTATTTGCATATTTTCCAGCATGAGATGTTGTTATTTGTTTCCTCGTGACCGATGTTAAGTTCACATATTTCGCGGCACGAGATGTTACAATATCTGTTACCTCTTAACCGACTTTATTCGTGATTGGATTTATAAATATTTTCTGACTTGTAATGTTTTAAATTATTTCCGTGCCCCCTTTTACCAATATCGGTTTGAAGATGTTTTCGGGGATTAGATATCTGTTTTATACATTAATTTTTTTTGCCGGGACAGGTGATTATTTGTTGTTTATGTTGATTTTGTATATTTCTCGGTATGAGATTTTAAATTATTATTTACCTTAGAGCCGATGTTTATTTGACTTGTTTTCCGGCTCGAGATGCTGTACTATTGTTCACTTCATTACCGATGTTAGAATACCTTCCGTCTTAAGTGTTGTAACTATCGTTTTCTCTTCATCGATCGCGGTTAACTTTGTATATATACTTCACATGTCCCTTTTGTTTGTTTTCAGGGTACTGTTTGTATCAATTGCAATGCAATTTTTTTTCTCTGCCTCGTCTGTTTCTATTGTGGCATCCCTGGCCACGCTGCGAATAGGTGTTTTCGTCGTAACCAGTTTGTAAATCGCTTCACCCCGTATTCTAGGCGTGGTCGAGGCGGTAATAAGTAGCTTTCTCGTATTTCGTGTACTTTTCTTTAAATTTGCTGGTTAATAAAATTTTCTTGTCCTACAGTCCATTTATTTCCGATTTATCTCCCACTGATTTGCGCCTAACTCTAGGATGACAGTTTTGAAAGGGAGTCTAATTCCCTCTCGGATTACTGAGGCTCAAAGCTGTCATCTGTTGAGCCATCTCCTCCCTTACATTTTCCCTTTTTTTCTTTCTTCTGGTCCCCTGCCTGGCGCTTTAAGGGCCCACAGACGGATTTTTCGCGCGTTGCTAAGGAAGTGAAATGTTACTTCCGGTAACTGACGTCATCATATCATGAGCTGACAAGAAAACCCGTTCACAAGCTAAAGTCACCGCACAAACTGTTGTTTCCATCGAAGGTTTTTCCTCGCCCTTCCTCGAGCTCGTTCGCAGATCAACTGCGCATGCCTAAACGAACTGACTTCCGGTTTGAGAAAAAAGCTAAATTTTCGGCGGTTTTAATTTTTTTTTTACATGGCACGTTTCACCCCCAAATACAGAATATAGCTAAGCATTGATTTTTTAAAATCATCTTTTTTGAAAAAGTTATGGGTATTTCAGTATCGTTTATGTCTTTAAAAAGAACATTTTTCAAAATGAAAAGAAAACCATGCTTGGCTGGATGCAAAAACGAATACAAATTATTAAACCATCGATTAAATACCCAAATTGCGTAGCACGGAGACAAATTTAGAGTTTCTTTTATTGGTCACGTGACCATGGGCGTGGTATGATGACGTCATATTTAGGGTCATTGGCTTACAAAAGTTGGAAACTGACCAAAATAATGCCAAATTATCTCAAATTACTTAAC
The DNA here is from genome assembly GCF_036669935.1 of Montipora foliosa. Lineage (NCBI taxonomy): Eukaryota > Metazoa > Cnidaria > Anthozoa > Scleractinia > Acroporidae > Montipora > Montipora foliosa. Next base: position 35,035,664 of record NC_090880.1, on the reverse strand, counting down.
CATTACATCCTTAGCAACGCACCCCAAAAAATACGTCAGTGGGCCCTTAAGCTCGCCTTCACCTTTCGGGAATGGGAAGTTACTCCTGATTTCAACCCAAAAGCGAAACCAGACGTTCAGTACGTTAGGTCAAGTTTGATAACTCTCCTCTTGGGGTGGCTCAGGGGATGACAGAAAATAATCTTCATGTCTTTCTGGAATTTGTGAAAGCGGTTCTTGATGGCCATGCCCTTTGAGATCCTTCTATGCTTGCCTTTCGGGATCTGGAAACTTTTGTTGCGGGTAATCTCCACAGTTTGCTTCCTGCCTGGGAACTTATTGCCAAGTGTGCTCCGTACGTCTACGTCTACTTCCTTCTTGAGGTTTATTTTAATTATTTCTCCTCCCCTTTACCCTTTGTTTCCCTTTTGAAGTTGTCTCAGTTGTTCTTTTGAGACTGGGTATGTTTGGTGGACTGCCTATTCTGTAATACCTTGTGTTCTAGTATTATTCCTGTGTGGCCGCCAGACCTCCATACCTCAGTAGGAGTGCGGGTAAGATCGGTGTAAATAGGTTACTATTTACGGCGGTCTCACCCAAAGGAGTATAAGCGGTATCGCCGACATGAATTCATTATCATTTCGAAAGAAGACTCGAGCATTTTCTGTAAGGCGTCTCCTATCTCCTTTGCACTCTCTTACCTGTGCTCCTTTCCAATAGCCACCTTCGGATCACATTTACCCTCCCTCTCCTCCCGATTCGTCAATGTACTTACTGTTCTGTATATCTTCATCTGAAGGTGGCCGCCAGACCTCCATATCTCAGTAGGAGTGCGGGTAAGATCGGTGTAAATAGGTTACTAAGTAATAGATAAAATATGAGCAGGAGACCTCTATGGGCAGTTAAAACAACGAGCCGCAGGCGAACCGTTTTATAGCCCATAAAGGTCTCCCGCTCATATTTTATCTTACTTGTGAAATGAAACAATAGATTTTGATTGTTATGTTAATCACGTGGGCGTGGAGTTGTCCCATAGGAGTTTAGCATTGAATTTAGCAATCTATTTTGGTAGAGCTTTTGTGGTAGACACATGACTGGTTGGTTTCGCTCTTCAAAGAGTAAAGAAGAAGAGACCAGTCTAGTGTCGGAGCAACTCCGAAAGCAACACAATACAACACTAAATGGGGTAGAAAAGTCTTCGAGGAGTGGCAGCGACGGCAAAATAAATGTGTAATGTGAGAAGTTGTTAGAATCGCCGGTCTCAAATGCGAAGATGTTGAAGATGTGACCGTTTCAGTAGAGCACATGTCGGCAAATAAGCTAAACTTTTGGTTAAGCAAATTCAGTTCGTTTGTGAAGTGGCCAAGCAAAATAGAGAGCGTTATCTGCCCAATTCGCTTGATTTGTTATTTTGTGCTATTAACTGTCATTTGCGTGAGACGGAAGGCGAGGATGCATTAAACTTTCTCGACAAGGCACACAAGATTCAAGTAAATTGTTACCTAATAGTTGTGATTGAAATGTCAAACTTGTGATTGATTAATAAACTTTGTACAAATTTACAGGACTCGTTTTTATGAAAGTTAAGCATACTAATTAGGCGAGTTAGAAGTCTTTTATGAAATTTAATTTTACTGCTAATTCAACTAATTAAAAATTCATCAACCCCAGCCTTACCCTGCTATCTATTCAATCCCTCCCCGTGCTTTCAGACAGTTGAACTTTAACGCGATTTACAAACCAACACATGTGACCTGAATAGTGCGTTTCTGTTGGCTGTCATCCTAATGAATTATTAATGAATTTTACAATGAAAGTTCGAAAACGCCAATGAACCTGTGCAAACATATTCATGATTGTCAAATTCTATGCTAAATATGTTAATCAACGTTACATCGGACTCTTGATACTCCGTTTAAGTCTTTGTTTGCCTGTTCGCTCTAATGACAATGCTTTTTCGATTGAATGAATATCCCTTTGGGGTTAATGAACAGCAAAAGGTGTAGTTATTTCGTAACAATAGACCAATTTCGATATATTAAAATCCAGGCTCTTGGGGAAAAATCTCATACAAATCCTACTATTTATTCCCCAAAGGCTCGAGATGATGCCTTTTGTTTGGGACTGAATTTTAATATATCGAAATTGGTTTTTTTCTTGATATAGGATGGACCTTGGCGATAAAATTGTCGAGTTTTATTCAGAAGCTGTGGCCAAGTCCAAAAACAGTGATGGAACAACCTGCTTGGGGGGTATTCGATGAAGCTCACCTACAAAAAGGGATTGAAGAGATCGTTAAAACCTCCTTATTTCTTTCGGAAATGTGGGCGAAATTTAATGCGTCTGAGGTAAGTGCAGCAGTAACGAGTTTGCCTGTTTCATGAGTCACCACGAGTCAAGATTAAGGGACGAGTTTGAGTTCAAGTCAAGTCAAGTCAAAAAATATGTCTTTGCTGGCTTTTGATTTTTCGTGCAATTTTGATGAGGATTATGTAGGGTAACCTTGTTGTTATTCAAGAGAGGATACCCATCATCCTGTCTTGCGTTCAATCAATCAATCAACTTATTGCCCCCGCAGGGATTATTGCCTCCCGCAGGAGGTCTCATTGTAGCTTGCACGTATATAGAGTTACTGTAGTAAAGTATATTACATAGGTAGTGTGTGTTACCAGGACAAATTTTTACTTGAAAGCTGCAAGCACGAACAGAATAATCGGGAAATGATGACGTTTTCATACCAAATGCCCGCAAGTAAGTCTTGGGTAATGATGACGTAGAAGAGAATGGCCAAAGAACAAGAAATTGTGCCATTTGTCATGGTGCTTCCAACGTTTATACACGCGGTAGTAGCGAGCATTGCGCGAATTATAGGTTACGGTGTGTCGGTGTAGTTCATTTTTTTGTGTGTGAGGGATCGGAATGATCGATTACAGTTCACCCAAATAGGCCTTATTCACGATAGCCGCCATGTTGGTTTTCAAATTGTCATGCAAATTAGCCATGTGTTATGCTGGGGGGCAAACATTGGAAAAAAGGCAAATTGCGGAAAATCGGCTCGTCGAAATATTGAAATAACAGTTTTAAAAGTACATTTTAGAATTTAGAATTAAGTCCCTTTTATGCTAATTTTATATCTTTGACTGCCTTTGACATTTTGACTTTCTACTTCGTTATCTCCTCATTTTTCACTCAAAAAAAAAAAACATCGAAGTGACATGTGTAATCATTCTATTTTACTACTTAAGTGAAAAATATTCAATGAAAGTGAAAAAAATCGTCTGTGTGGCTAAGATGTTCGTTGAAACCTCTCGAACTTGTTTTGTTTGCCCCCTCAAGTAGTGTGTAGCTAATTTACATGATAATAGCAAATCCAACATGGCGGCCATCGTGAATAAGGTCTATTGTTCAACGAGATAGAATAATTGTGAAATACTTAAAGTGCCCCTGTGATCAAGGAAAATCATTTCCTTTTTTTCTTCAGATTTTGACAGTCTGTTTGCTGGACACCTGACTGACAAAATTTTGAGTTTTGATATTTATCCAAAGGCCGTTTACTTCGATTGTAAGTTTTGGATTTCACGGTCCGCCAGCACTCACGTTCTAAACTGACCGATTGGACCTCAGAGGGTTGGTTCCAGGGAGAAGTGACGTCAAATGCTCACTAGTTTAAAATTTCAGTGTGTGAATGCAGCTTATTATATATGCAAAACGCTAGTCTAAAAGTCTGAAAGCCCAATACTCCCGTGCTGCATTTTAATTTCTGTGGTGTTAAAACTGTGGTCGCTTAGTGTTTAGTTAACATAGTTTTGAAATCCAAAGAAAAATAAGAATTGATTTTTGGTCACAGGGGTATTTTAAATACTTACGATAGCGCTAGTGCTCTCGCCAGTCACGGTGCGTCGCACATCACATGCCGTGCAATCGACTGTTGGAGCGTCATTTTAAGAGAAAGCTTTTTTCCGCCTTTGTCTCAAGTCTTTTTTCTCACAAAGGAGTCGGAAAGTGACTAATTATTATCTTATCAAGACAAGGAAATTCCTTGGTTTCATTATGAAAAGAGTTGCGAACGGACGGTTTAATTTAGATAAACAGTTTGTCAATTAATGAAATGATATATGTAATGAATCATATATTGAACTGCGGGTATGAAATCAAGTGAAGCTATGATCCTCGCAGTTATAAACGCAATTTTAGCAATTGTGTAGAGAAGCATGGGAAAAATTCAGGACTTCAAAGGGGGATTGAACCATTGACCTCGCGATACCGGTGCGACGCTCTAACCCGAAGGTCGTGGGTTCAATTCCCACCCTAGTCTGAGTTTTTCTCTGTCCTTGTGTGGGCCCGTTTCCATTAGTAGGGCTAACGCTCAAATGGTTCATATGGGGTAGAAAACTAGCACTTCATATTACACTCTAATCAGTAAAGTCTGAGCTATAAAGCCACTGACGTTGGGAGCTGGTCATTTGTGGATTCTAATGTTAGAGTGTCGCACCGGTATCGCCAGGTCACTGGTTCAAACCCCGTTGAAGCCCAGAATTTTTCCCAGGCTTCTCTACGCATTTGCTAAAATTGCGTTCATAATTGCGAGGATCATAGGTTCACTTAATTTGTCAATTGACGAACATTGTGCAGCCACACATGCAGTTTTTCGGGAAACGATTGTCAGACACAAATCATTGTTGACTCAGTCTGCAACCAGAAGCTGTCGTTAGAAAAGATTGAAGATAACCATGTGGGCTTCTGAAAGTATTTACAATGCAAACGATCGGTGTGTCCAAAATGAACATGTTAAAGGTTCACGACAGTATTCAGTCCTGAAGAGGTTGTTGAAAAAAAAGGCCGCAAGACTATAAAGTTTCAGTTCATTCAAAGTGTTAATAGACTTTGAATAAATTATAGCAACATTGGAAAGCAATAAACATGCAAAACACGAAACTATGCAAGACCCTTTTCAAATTCTGTTTTGACGTTTTGACTTTCTAACTTCCCCGGTCTGCGATATCCTTAACTCATCATTCGCCGAGCAGAAGCTCGCTAAGTCGTGGAAGGATGCCGACGTTTCACCGCTGATGAAAATAAAACCTGTGACCATCATCACCGAGCACATCAGACTCATCTCCCTAACTCCGGCTCTGTCCAAGTTTGCAGAGGAGTTCGTCGTTAGCAAATACATTGGCCCTGCGGTCTTGAAGTTGGTTGATCCTAACCAATTCGGCGCAGTTCCAAAATCTTCAACTCTTCATGCCCTCATCTCAATGGTGCACACTTG
>NC_090880.1:35020416-35027916 GCF_036669935.1 Montipora foliosa | reverse complement strand
CTGACGAAAGGCTAACGCTCGAAACGTCAGCTCTCCAGATCGTTCACGGTGGTAATTCGACCTTTATCAACACGTTTGATAAAGCCAAATTTTCTAGATTGATAGATAGTTAATTGACAAATAATTTGGTAGCCTCATGGTTGAATTAGTATTCTTGTTCGGCCCCCACTTTCAAAAACTGCTAGATCCGCCCCTGTAAATTGCGTATTTTCAGTTTTAACTATATTAAAAACGTATACTAGCAATGATCTATTTAGTAGTAGTTTATTTAATCACGGAAAATCATCAGTGTAAGCTTTACAAGTTAAAAACTAAAACTATTTAAAACTGCTTTACATGATTGCCGTCTGGGAATCAAATATGCTGGATACCTCCGTCAAGTTTCGCTTAAATTGATCAACAGATCCAACATTCTTTAAGCTGTCGGGCAAATTTTTCCATAATGTGGCCCTGCTATAGGAGAAGCTTCGCTTTAAATAATTCGCTTTAATTAATCGGTTTTGGCAAAGCCAGTTTTCGCTCAGAGTTTCTCAGGTTGTGATTAGAGTAATTCTGAGTGGAAAGACGTTGAAGATAATCCGGGAAATGTTCATTCGATGTCTTCTACATTATTAAGGCTTTCCGTTTCTTCTTCAAATTGATAGCCTCTCCTAGTTAAAGGTTTCTAGGAGGTGGTTCGAGTTCGTGTCAAAAGGCAATTTTGTAATTTCTTTAGCTGCACGATTCTGCAATTTTTGGAGCATATCACTCAGGTAGCCACTCAAACAGTCCCAAACCAAGCTCCAATAATGGTAATATGGCACAATCAGAGCGTTATAAATTGGAATGACAGTTTCTTTGAGAATAAGGAGTCGCACACGTTTGAGGGTACCTATAGCTGAGGATACTTTCTTGCGTAGTAAATTTCTTCAACGTGTTTGGACCAAGTACGTTGCGCACCTATGGTAACGCCCAGGGATTTGGTATGTTCAACCTTGAAGTTCTTGATGATTTGAACGTCAGTTCTTATTTCAACGTTTTCATTTTGGACAGATAATCTCTGCCTTGACCCAATCATCATTAGTTCAGTTTTGGCAACATTTAAACTAAGCTTGTTGGCTTTCAGCCTGCAGCTCAGGTTACTTAGTTCAAGGATCAAGGCTTGTTTGAGTTCCCTCAGTTAAAGTTTTAGCCGACAGTGTAATGTTTGTGTCATCAGGAAACACCCTTGGCGCAACGGCCCGCAGGCAGTTGGGGAGATCATTAGAAATAGCAAAGGTACCCAGTATACTGCCCTGCGGTCCGCCGCACATGAGATCGCGAGCAGTTGATAGCTTACCGTTGACATCACATTTTTGAGTTCGGCCATTTAGGTACGACAGGAACCACCTGATAGCTTCCTGGTCAAAACCCAAGAATGACATTTTACGCAAGATGATCTCGTGATCAATGGTATCGAATGCCTTAGGAAAGCCTCATTTACACAAGCAAGTTTTCCTTGACAAGAACTAGCATGCTAGTTTTTGAACAAGAACACTTGTCAAGGAAATAATTGTCAAGGACGTTATTTGCTATTGTAAATTACTTGTCAAGAAAAACTTGTCATATCATTCATTTACACTACCAAGGAAACTTGTCAAGGAACAACTTGTCAAGGAGAACTTGCTAGTGTGTACAGTCGGCAAGTTTTCCTTGACAAGTGGACTTGTCAAGGAAAACTTGCAAGTGTAAATGAGGCTTAAGGTCAATGAAAAAGACGCCATTTAATAACCCTTTGTCGATGTTAACTAACCAGTCATTTGTCGCCTCAAGCAAAACAGTAAGAGTACTATGTAAGGAGCGGAACCCTGATTGGCAACTTTATAGTAATTTGTTCTCATTTAGATAATAGCAGAGTTGGTTGTAAACACAATTTTCAAAAGTTTAGAAACTATCGGAATTACAGAAATTGGCCTTTCACGTGTTAGCATCCGATTTAATACCCTTTTTAAAAACTGGAGTTACTTTGGCCGTTATCCATTCGCTTGGGTATATCCCAGTGAAGATGGACTCGGCAAAAAAGACACACACATCATGCTTACATAGTACAAATAGATAAATATATAACTAAACACACAACAGCTATTATAGAAATACAGTTACCTAGTATATGGAATTCAATGACTTCACAAAACATTGCTAACACTAATAATGAAAGACAATGGTGACATATACTTATCGGAAAAAACACTTATTAACTTTTCCCACTTTTTAAAATGATTGTTTATTTTGTTTCTTTTCCTGGCAATATGGAGTTCGATGTTATAAACACGCCCTGTCCTGGCAATAAAACCCTGACGAAAAGGTAAAACATTCTTGCATTTCTGAAAGTAAATATAAAACTTACCCAAAAGCAAAATATGATTAATCAAGAAAAAATCATCTGCAATATCAAAGTTACCAAAAATTAATGTTTTCAACAAAGATGTTATAATCACGTAGCCAGGACAAGACATGTTTCCAAAATTTAGATGATACTTTACAGGAAAAGAGTAAATGCTCTAACGATTCAACCTCTGTTTGGCAGAAAGCACAGGTAGGCGAATCAGCCATGCCGAAACGAAACAGTTTCTCGTTTGTGAAGACAATACGGTTTCGAATTTTAAACTGAAATTCTCTAAGCTTAGATTCTAATGTCTTACGAAAAGCTAGCGAATAAACCGTCCCCTTTCCAATCAATATCTGTGTTTGGATACTTTGCAGCTAGCCTTACTTTAGCAGTAGGCGTTGTTTGTTTTTTCTCCAGGAAAAGTCGGTAGATTTGTTTTGAGGAAACATCAAAAATTGGAACCAAATTATTACTTATCAGAATAGCTGGTGAATCCGGAAGTGGATCAATTACCGGTGCAGTAGTTGCCCTTTTAATTGTCAAGCGCCAGCTGGCAGGCATAGAGTTTTAATTAATTAATAATACCCATAATGAAGAAATCTTGCTCAGGGTTAAGAACTTTTTCAGTTGAGAATAAGTCACAAATTTTTAAAAAACCTAGCTCTGCAATATCTCTACGATACACAGATTTCTTGTCAATGCAGAGAAGCTTATTATTCCAAATGACTTCATTTGCAATTTCGGGTAGCGAGCTGGGCATTTTTCCGTTTACTTCTGACCATGCATCGAAACATTGCTTGTAGAAACTAAGTAGATAAATGCTTAATTTAGGAGTATCAAAGTTACAATGCGATACGAGCTTCCTACCGACAGGGACAAGAAGCTCATTTAAAAACGCTTTCCACGGACATTTATATTCCTCCAAATATTTTTTTAGGCATATTACTCGTCTTGTGCGAACCATAGAATCAACATAAAGCCCATATCAAGCATATGCTTTCATATAAAGCATATCAAGCATATTTAAGCCACCCTTCTCAACTTCCGATGTCATAACATTTCGTTTTACTTTGTCTTTTCCATTCCAAATAAAATAGTTAGTTAGAGAGTCAGCTTCTTTAACAAGGTATTTAGAGATTGGCAACACCAACGCTCTAAACATAAGCTTGGGGATGGCAAAGGTTTTAATAATTTGTATTTTACCTAAGAGAGAAAGACCGCGCCATTTCCACAAATTGATCGTCTTCTTAATTGATTTCAAAGTATTCCTAAAATTCAATTCAGCCCTTTGTTTAGCGTCATAGACAAAATAAACGCCTATAGAATTTTAATAGTGTTACAAAGACTTGGCAAACCCGAATGGCCCTTCCAAAGTGTTCTACTATTTCCTAAAGCTAAGGCTTCAGTTTTTTCATTATTTATTTTTGAGCCAGAACTCTCACCAAAAGTCTTCAGCGTAACAAATAGATTTGTATATGAACTGCTGTCTTTAAGAAAGCAGGTCATATCATCAGCGAAGAGGGAAAGCTTAACAGATTCGTCTCGTATCGTAATGCCGTTAATGCTATCATCTTCTCTTATCTTAATAGCTATTGTCTCCAGAGCTATTATAAAAAGGGCAACCTGGTATGAAATGGGTGAAAGGAACAACAAATACTTCTTAAATTTAGAAAATTCAAATGAAACGAAAAGTAGTTTGCGTAAGGTCTTAAGGACGGTGCCTACTATTGTTATTGCGCATACGTTCTGCGCATCTCCAGATACTCGGGTTTTCTATCGGTGATGCGTACTAATGCAGGGATATTTTTGCGCGGTTTAAAACTATGCAGAAAAAGTAGATCTTCGGAAGTACTCTTGGTATCCAAAAAGAAAATTGGGGGTAACCATGCATTCTTTAGAGATTATTAAGCTTCAATTTGAGAAAGAACGCCATACATTCCTTTGTATTTTGGAGCTTTTAACAAATATTGTTAATGAATTATCTCTGAAAAATGCCTTTCCTGCATAATCATAAATCGGGGCAAAAATACCCTTGAATTAGTAGGCACCGTCCTTAACAAGGAATGGAGTGTCTACTAGCGACCCCAAAAAGATTATGAAGGAATTGGAATTATATTACTCCAGTCTCTATGATGGTAGAAATTGTGCTGACATGAAGACTATTTCCTCTTTTATAAATGATCTCACCGATGTTCCATATTTAGCGGAGGAGAAGACGAATGTTTGCGAGGGTACCCTTGGATAAGAGGAATGTTACAACGTATTGCAGACCTTCCTAAAGAATAAATCGCCTGGAAACGATGGTTTAACAGTCGAGTTTTACTTAGCTTTTTGGCCCTTGTGTGGAAAGTTGGTAGTTGATAGTCTGAATTATGCCTTTGAATACGGTGAACTATCAAATTCACAGAAACAGGCTGTTATCACTTCAATTGAAAAGAAAGGAAAGGACAAAAGTTTGGTGAAGAATTGGCGTCCAATATCTCTTATAAATGTTGATGCCAAATTGGCGTTTAAAACTTTGGCAAAGCGCTTGGAAAAGGTGCTTCCATGTATTCCTATTCCGGAATACGGTCAATCGAACGCACCCTACTACATGCATTTAATTTTGGTCCTTCTTTCATTCAGTGGATACGTATCTTATATAACAACGCCTCTAGCTGTGTAATTAATAATGGTTTTACAACAGGACCTTTTTCGCTAAGTAGGGGAGTAAGACAGGGAGATCCTCTCTCTCCCTACCTTTTTATAAAAGTGGCTTCTTTATCATCAATTTTCTTTAAAAAGTTTATACAATATCGATACTCGGAGTTTGCAGAGAAAACGATTTATCAGTGGTTTCCGGATAAAATTTAGGATTTACAGCAGGAATATCTTCTGGTAGTACTTGCGCAATATTTGTAAAGTGTTCGTTAATAGTTTCTGCTATACCAACCGGATTACTAGCAATTTTATTGTCAGCTTTGATCTCCAAGATATTGGCCGCCTTGCCCTCTGTTACGGGAGGTTAGCTCGTTAATTAGGTTCCATGTTTTGCACATATTACCTTTATTAGCTTCCAGGTTGTAGGGAACATAGATTTTCTTTGCAAGCTTAATTGTGTTATTTGCCTGGTTTTTAGCACGCTTACATTGATCACATGCGGCTGAATCATTGGAAGAGATTGCCTTCTTTTTGAGGACATTTTTCTTTTGGCTTTACAGAGTAGATCACCAGTAATCCATGAGTATTGCTTTTTATTTACGGACTCTTTTCGATTTTAGTGGTGCGTGTTTATCAAGGCAGCTGAAAAGCATTTCTTTCCATTCACGCCACATGTCGTTTGGGTCAGAATGCACATCGACATTGGCCCATGGCATTTCGCTGAGATTACTTAACAACTTGTTTCTATCGAAGTGCTTAAATTGCCGTGTCTCAATCGTGCGAGCACCTTTACGGTCGTAGTGGGCCTTACGTGTCAAGAAGACAAGAGAATGATCACTAATACCAAGATGAATGACACCCGATTTTGTAACCTTCTCTGGGGAATTTGTTATGCATAAATCGATTAGGGTATTAGAAACTGAAGTGACATGTGTTGGTTCCCTGATTAACTGGCTAAGACCATATATATCAAAAATATTTGTCAGAAAATGAGAAATGTGTGCATTTGCTTCAGGCAACTAAATTGCAGCTGACATAGCCAAGTATATCTAATTCCTTATTTTCGGCGTCAGTTTTGGCAATATTTTTTTCGAACTCACAAAAAAGATCAGGTGGAGAGCTTGGGGGTCGATACCAAGTCCCAACTAGGAATGGCTTACTGATTTCGACAAATAGACACTCCAGCTCATCGTTGTTGATATCACCACGTATTTCATAGTTAAGGGCACGTTCGATTGACCCTATTCCGGAATAAGAATACGTGGAGTGATGATTAAAACGGTATGTTTGGCGCGTTTCGAAGCAGCAAGGACAACAAAAATATGTTTAAAATAGCATTTTAGCGGATGTTTGACAATTTTTATGTGAATCACCGTAAAAACGAAGGATTTCTACCTTATATTCCATGCATTCTTATTCCGGAATACGGTCAATCGAACGCACCCTAAGATTGGTGCGCAAGTAAATACAAACACCGCCACCATTCCTTCCGTTAATTTTACGATCTTTTCTGACCATTTCAAATCCAGGTAAATAGACTTTGTTATTATACACTGTTGAGTCTAATTTAGACTCGTTGATTACTTTAACATCAACTTTAGAAGAGGATATGAAAGCTCTAAGTTCGTCAATGTGGGACAGCAGATTATTAATATTAAGGGACGCAAAGACTAACCCTCGACCAAAGATGCTAGAAAGGTTCGACTTGCCGTGGTCGTCACACTTGAAGGCATGAGCCAAATCGGATTCCCAGGAGGCACTGCCCTAGTGTACACGTGCACGTAAATAGTTACTAGGGAGCTTAAGATCTACGACGACGACGTCGACGAAAACGCCACAAAAGAGTGATATCATTGGTTAAAAGAGCATAAATAATCGTGCTGCAAGTGCGGCACGGATTTTAGCTCATATTTTTGCGGATCTCTGCATGATGACGACTTGAAATCACCAAATGTGAGGTTATGATGACAACGTGACCATGCAACAGGGAATCTTTCATTCCCTATTTTAACTCTGCAACCGCTCGTACCAATTTATTTTTAGGATACTTCGCCCACATTGTACGACGTGAACGAGATGGAATAATAGCGAAATTGAGACAGCAGCAAAATTCTATTTTGAGGTGACGTTTTCGTCGACTTCGCCGTCGTAGATCTTAAGGTCCGTAATAAAATTCTTAGCGAGACGCGAGGTGCCACCCTTGTTTAAGTGAAGGCCAGTCCGATTAAGATGGACAGTCGCTGAAATGTTTGAATGGTCAGTAAATCCCCAGGACATTTGATGGCAAAACTGCTTAAGAACTTTATTCACAGCAGGAACTTTACAGACCAAGGCTTCATCGTCTGATTTACTGATGAGACTGGATATTGTGATCATGACCGGGGATTCCGAACTGATTTGGCTAGATCAACCACTTCTTCTGCACATTCACGAGGAGAGTTACTGGAACTGAAACTATTACTTCCTACATGGATAATAATCTCGTCCGGGTTTCTGCGTAAAGGTGGCTTTAT
>NC_090880.1:35015416-35017916 GCF_036669935.1 Montipora foliosa | reverse complement strand
AGCTACTAACTATGTTCTACTTGAGAAATGATTGTAGCAAGTTCAGTTTCTTCAAGTACTTTGCCTTACGTCTGCTGTAATAAATCATTACAAGGACATTATTTAGTGGAAGGCGAAGCTGTGTTGATTTTTATAAGGAGAAGACTCGCCTTGAGTATGCATTTGCGCGATCCGTTAATAGTTTTCATAATCCAAGCCTAATATGATATTTTCCGAGGCGTAATTTTTATTTCGATCGATCAGTTGGCGCATTTCCCGGTTTTCAAAACTTTTCGAAACTCCGCACTATAAAACCTTCGTTCTCCCTTAGTGATTCCAACATTCATACACTCTTCGGTGATGCAATTTTCCCTTTCGTAAACAAGCGATGCCATTTGGACGAGAAAATTTCACTGTTAAGTTTGTCATTTGCAATTGAGGAAAAAATACTTAATCTAGGACTAGAAAAAAAAAATTTATAAAGTTGATGTGACCCTTGGTGGCGAGTTTACTGGTGGCGAGTCTTCCTGGTGGCGAGGTGACTATAAACCAATTCATCAGCAATATGAAAACCATATGTACAATAAAAAATTTAAGACCAAGTATAGATAAAACTATGTAAACTACATTAACTATCTTACTCAATATCATACAATAAAAGCTGCTTTCCATGAATGCCGTGTTTAGAATAATGGGTTAGATAACCTCTTTAATCAGTCGTTTGAATTGATTCAGGGGTTCTGCTTTCCTTAGTTCTAATGGCAAACTGTTCCTCAAAACTGCGCCACTATACCTAAAGCTGTTTTTTGTAGTAGTTTGTGCGCGGTATCGGAACATTTACCTTATTCACAGAGTCTCTCAAACAAAAACCTGGATCGCGATGGACATTTCGAGCAGAGATACTGTGCTAGTCCCTGTAGGGACTTAAATACCATTGTTGCTCTTTCAATTTGCCTTTGAGAGACTAGGGATTTCCATCTTAAGAGTTCAAATAAATTGTTGACATCAGTGCCATACTTAGAGTATAGGTCAAGACACGGGCTGCTCTGTTTTGTAGTTTTTGCAGTTTTTCCTGCAAATTTACTCCACAGTTTCCTCAAACAATATTGCAGTAGTTGAAATGAGGTTGTACTAGGGCCTGATAAATAGAATGTAAGGTCCCATAGGGGACAAGATGCCTGTTTTCACTCACGTGATCAATAACCTTGTTTTTCCTCCGAAACAAAAGAAAACGTTTGAGTGATAATAGAGCTGAATTCCCGGAGAGGTCACATGAAAACGCTCTATAGCCGCGAAACGCTTTACGGAAAATGAGCCCATAAAGTCCGGGCTCGAGAGAGCGGCAGAAATAAAGTCCATGACATTCATAAATACTTTGATGAAATAAAGTGTTAGTGTAGTTTGCTCTGTATGCCCCACTTGTCACCATTGTATCGGTTTTCTGACGGTTTTGTATGCGGTTTTCGGTTTTGGCCGAATTTTTTTGCGGTTTTGCGGTTTTGGATGATTTTTTCTTCGGTTTTGCGGTTTCTAATACACCCCAGTGTCCCCCTCCTAAAGAAATCCGAAGCTCTTGGCATTTTTCACAATTTAGCTGAACTCTATTGGCTAATGACATATAAGTTGGGAATTACTTTGTTCTCCTTTAAAAGTCCAGTCTTGTAAATGATCAAGATTATCGCGATCTCCTTGATGAGAAGGTGAAAAATTGGCTCAAAGAATTTAAAGAGGTTTTTGATAAACGTGTCTAGCTTGTGGCATTTACTGAAGTATAAAATACGGCAACTGACAATCAGTTATAGTAAAACTAAAGCCAGAAGTAGAAGAGAGAAGGAAATTAAGTTAGAAAAAAAAATTACGTGAATGTACCGAAAAATGTGACGCCGATCCGAAGAAAGAAATGACAGAAGAATTAGAATGTGTAAAGACAGAGCACGATTAATTCTACGATTATGTTACCCAGGATGCTATCATACGTTCCCGTGCAACCTGTTATGAAAAAGGAGAAAAAAATAATAAGTAATTTTTGAATTTGGAGAAGGCAAATAAGAAAAGGTGCAGTGTGCGAAAAATTGTTGTATATTGGCTGAATTGGACTCATTTTATTCCAACCTTTGTAAAGCCGAAAATGACTCTTGCTCATCCGATTCTTTCTTTTCTGATACAGTGATTACCAGTCTATCAGAAGAGCTACGGTCTGTTTGTGAAGGACAGATAACATATAACGAATGCTTCTCAGTGCTACAAACCTTTCAAAAAAACAAAACACCTGGAAACGATGGTTTGACAATTGAGTTTTATCTGGCTTTTTGGCCATTGTTTGGAAAGTACTTTGTGGACAGTATTAATTAATTCATTTCAATTTGGCGAACTTTCAAACTTGCAAAAACAAGCAATTGTAACACTGATTGCAAAGAAAGGAAAAGACAAAAGAATGATTAAGAATTGGCGACCTATATCTCTAATTGATGTTGACGCAAAAATAATCTCTAGAGTTTTAGCAAAACGCCTGGCAAAAGTA
>NC_090880.1:35005416-35007916 GCF_036669935.1 Montipora foliosa | reverse complement strand
TTTCAACTTTTTCTATGTTTTTTTTGGTATAGGGTGACCATACCACAGAGCAGTATTCAACATTCGATCGAACCAATGCGCAGTAGAGAGTTTTCAGAGTCTTAGTATCGTCCAGACCTCTACACAACCTTTTAATTAACCCTAACATTCTATTTGCTTTCGACACAATAATATCAATGTGCGAGTTCCAGTTAAAATTATCAGTAGTTGTAACTCCCAAGTCTTTGAATTCTTTAACTTCTTCCAAAGGAGAATTATCCAAGGAATAATTAGAGACTAAAGGTTGCCTTTTCTTTGTTAATCTCATAACTTTGCACTTTTTGACATTAAAAACCATGGCATTGTGAATACTCCACTGATGAAGATTATCCAAGTCCCGCTGAAAACAAAATTGATCACTAGCATCATCAATGACTCTTGAAATTTTACAATCATCAGCAAAAAGCGCAATAGTATTTCCAGGGAGAACGACATCGGGTAAGTCACTAATAAAAACTACAAAAAATAACGGCCCCAAAATGGAGCCCTGTGGGACACCAGACGGAACTTCTAACCAGGTGGAGGAGACACCATCCAACACAGCTCTTTGCCAACGATTACTCAAGTAACTCTCACACCACTGTAGTAGGGAGCCAGAAATTCCAAAACTACAGAGCTTCCGCAGTAAGATTGAATGATTCACTCTGTCAAAAGCCTTGGAGAAGTCCAAGAAAGCAACGTCCACCTGTCGTCCCTCGTCCAAAGCTATGACCCATTGATAATGAGTGAGGACCAATTGTGTCTCACAAGATTTCCCCTTTACGAATCCATGCTGCCACTCAGATAAATAAGGCGAAACATGTGCATAAATAGCAGTATGCACAAGACGCTCCAAACATTTTGCTGGAATAGGTAACAGGGAAACTGATCTGTAATTTTCCACAAATTCCTTATTATTGTTCTTATGTATTGGAGTGATGTTAGCGGATTTCCACAAAGTGGGCATGACTCCTGACCTTAGAGATAGATTAAACAAATGTGACAAGGGAACCGACAGTTCCTTCGCACAGATTTGTAGGATTCTGGATGGTATATTATCCACACCAGGTGATTTATGGATGTCAAGCCTTCTTAAAATTCCCTGCACTTCAAATGCTGTGGTTGTAACGTTCAGTAACAAGTTTGGATTCACAACATCTGTAGTCGGGTTGTTCACATCAACTGAATCTATTGAATAAATTGAGTGGAAGAACTTATTAAAAAGTTCCACCTTGGAAGACGTATCTGTAGAACAAACATTATCATAAATAACAGTCTCTGGAATTCTCTTAGTTTTAGATTTAACGGAGTAAAATGACCAGAAATATTTAGGATTGTCCTGAAGTTTCCCAGACAGAGATTTAAGATAGTTATAATAACTTGTATTAATAAGTCTCTTTGTTTCCTTTCTCAGCTCCTTGAATTTTAAGAATATACCCGGTAAACCATTTGATTTGACTTGCTCCCATAATTTCCTCTTCTTCCTAATTAGTTTCATTATATCGTTACAAATCCAGGGAGGCCTAGAGCGTTGCTTGAGTGTTATCTGTGGTATATGTTGATTGACAGCAGCAAACAGAAGATCCTGAAACTTTATCAGACTTGTATCAATACAGTTATCGCATGTAACTAGATTCCAGGGAATAGATTGTAAGGTCTCCTGCAAACCTTTAAAATCAGCCTTTTTGTAGCAATATACCTTTCGCTGAATATTATTAGGCTCTCTCATCTCAGCATGAAACTTAAAGGTAAGTGGATGATGGTGAGTCAAATACATGTGGATGCACCATTACATCTTCAACAAGGATGTCATTATTGGTTAGGACCAGATCCAAAATATTGCCAGAAGGTCCAGAATTTCTTAGATCTCAAGTTGCACGGAGGTTCTTTTGTACCAAAAGGAAATCATCCAAAATATAGACTGCGAGCAGTCCCTTAGGATGATCGCGCGAGCGAGGAAAGCGCGTGTGAGGAAATCGAGCGAAGCGAGCGAAAGCCAAGGGGCAGCTTCTCTCCAGTTTTCCTCTCGGCCAATTCGCTCTCTCCAGTCCTGCCGAGCTTAGACTTGACTGAAGAGGGACTGCTCGCAGTCTATCCAAAATATTACAAAAATCCTCAGTTTCAGGGTGTGGCTTCGTAGGGCATCCAAGATTCCAATCAATATGTGGAAAATTAAAGTCCCCAGTTACAACAAGATTTGAAAGACCTGTTCTAGAATATTTAACCAAAAACTCTCTAAATTGTGACAAAAATAACTCATATGCGTCCGGTGGTCTATAAAATGCAGAAAGGAGTACACAAATAGTAGCGTTTGGACAAATTTCAAGAGCTATCATCTCTAACTTAACCTCCAAGTCAGACCTGTGAATACAAGAAATATGATTCCTGACAGCTATAAGCACTCCACCACCCCGTCTATTAATCTATCCTTCCGAAAAATATTATAGCCTTCAAGCTTGAGTTCAAAGTCCTGATAGTTACG
>NC_090880.1:34980416-35000416 GCF_036669935.1 Montipora foliosa | reverse complement strand
CCGAGCTTCAAGATTTCAATTTTTTTGCCGGAGAATTCAGCCTCAGAACCCTCAGCAAGACGCTTGCTTGTTAGCCCCCCCCCCCCCCTCCCCCCAATACAAAATACGCTCCGCCGTCATTGGTTACTCGACGCTCCAGATTTAGTTTTTAGGGAAGCATCGATTACGAAATAAACCCAGCCACAAAAAAGCCATGACGAGAGTTTCAACTTTTCATCTTTATTATTGTGCATGGAAGGAAAACAAACCTGTATTACAGAGTCTAGTGATAGCGCAATTGAAGACGGTGCCTACTATTGCTATTGCGCACACACTCTGCGCATCCTGAGATACTCGGGTTTCCTTTCGGTGATTCCTACTAATACAGGGACATTTTGCGCAGTTTGAAACTATCCGGAGAAAGTCGATCTTAGTAAGTACTCTTGGTATCCAAAAAGAAAACTAGGGGTAACATTGCATTTTTCAGAGATAATTAAGTCTCAATTTGAGAAAAAACGCCATACATTGCTTTGGATTTCAATAACACTTGTTAAGATCTACATTTCCTGCATGATCATAAACCGGGGCAAAAATATCTTCGAATTAGTAGGCACCGTCCTTAACAGCTGACCGCAAGTGCTTTTACGGAAAGTTAAAAAATGTCAGCAAAACTGTGATATGCTGTCAACTTCTTTGAAGGTGACAAGAGTTTATTTCACATGACAGTTTGTCACGTTTTGGTCGAATCAAATAATAATAATAATAATAATAATAATAATAATAATAATAATAATAATGTCTGGCTTGGTAACCGCCCTTTCTCGCAGTCAGAGGCAGTCAGTGAGTAGTAATTCTAAATATGACAAATAGGGTTAGCCGAATCACCATATTTTATCTTCTCTGCCACCCTTACCATTCCGGAAACGAAACACTATGTCTTTTTTAAATAGCCCCTTGTTGAATTGACTTCTTGTTTGTAAATAATTGTTGCTTAAATTATTGATCAAAAAAGCAAAAATTCCCCTAAATGCGCAGTAGATAAGCTTAAAGAAATATTGTTGACTTCCCAAAGAAAGTTCATTTTACACTAGAACGACCAAACAAATATTTTCTAACGTGCAAAACCTTGGCTACCTATTAATCATTTGCAAGAAAGAACACTGTAAGGTGACGTTTGATTGTAAATCTACGAGTTGTTGGTAAGGAGAGGAGAAGTCACGTGAGATAGCGCGCGGTAAGCAAGCAGTCAGTCTTTTAAAGTATCCAATGCTCATGGCCGACCCAAGCGTGAGGGTAGAAAGTGAGAATGGCATATCAAATGTGGTGGGCACGTGACTTCTCCTCTCCTGGCCCCGGTTGTTCGAAAGCCGATTAAACTAACCCATGATTAGCGTTTATTCCGTGATTAAATTTGTTATTCCTGGGATAACTAATCCAAGGATAAAAAGCTGTTCCTGAAAGCAGATTTAATCCTCGATTAACTATCCCCCGACTAAGCTCGGATTAAACCAGTAAAACCAGTTATTTGCCCCTTCACAGAAGGTGAAGGCCATACCTGAAGGGAAAAATAATGGCGGAATGTGTCGCGGAACGTGAAGAAATAAACTCTGAAGCAAAAGAAAGAAAACGAAAACCCAACTTTTCCGTTTACGAAATTGGCGTGATTACTGAAAATGTTAAAAAAAACCTTGAAACTATTCAGTCGAAACTAACAAATAATGTCACCAACAAAAAGAAACAAGAAAAAAAAAATTTTTTTTTTTTCATTTTTTTTTTCTGTCCTTATAAAATTACATTGTGTCCTTCTACTTCTCAGCTTCTGTATTTTGATTTTCTTGCTATCTATTTATTTAACAACCTATTAAATTCTAGAGAACTAATACCCTACATAGTGAAAGTAACAAACAAAATTCTTATTAGAGACTCGAACAATTAAAATGTAAACAATTACGTTGTAAACAGATCAACTATAATTCCATTTGTCTAGTGTTATGGTATTGTAATATGTATCGTATGTAGTGCAAGTTAATGTAGTGCAAGTATTGTGTAAGAAGTAAGTACAAGTGTAAATCATGTAACATGTATCGTAAGTAGTACAATTAAGAAATAATAATTAAAAATAATAATAATATAAAAAAAAAAAAGAAACAAGAAATCTGGGAAGAAATTACGCGAGCTGTTAATGCAGTGGGAACAGCAAACCGTACAGTGTCCGAGGTGAAGGACAAGTGGAAAAATCTTCACAGTACCGCGAAAAAAGAATTCTCTGAATTCAAGAGAGAGTCGAAGAAGACTGGAGGAGGGCCGCCGCCGAAACCCGTTAGTGCTTCAAGTAGAGAGATTATTGAAGTCTTTGAAGACACGCCAGGTTTCAGCGGCTTGAATGGGTTTGAGACAGGTATGTAAACAATACGGTTGTTCCTATGTTACGAAACTTGTCATGTGATTATTATTTGCACACAGACGACCGGCCATATTTATTTTTCTTTGGCGCGTTGTCTACGTTGTTTTGATTTGACAGCCGCTGTACTCTTTCTGACCGAACGAAAAGTCTGGATACGTGCGTGGAAAAGAGAAGTCTTTGTATTTAATAACTTAAAATTATCGCATTCCAAGTTTACTGTGAAAGCTCCCTCACATTCCACGTTTGAAATTGACAACGCTGTCACGAAGACAGCGCAACTTTGTTGTTTACATTCAACTGAACCACATTTTAGCGGATCCTACAGCAGCTTGCATGATGAATTTTAGCTTATACTAAATGAATAGCAATAATGGCTTCTGTTGTAAGCCTAAGCTTAAATTTGAATGGTAAATGGTCAAATCCTTGTAAACTTACAAAAAAAATTCAGCAAATTGACAAGTTGTTAGATACACGCTAGCTCTGTTGAATTAGATGGAGCAACTGTACTCGCTAATTTGCACAAGTGGATTTGGTGCCTTACCATTGGAAGTGTTGGAAATGAAATTGTTACAACCATTAAGTGATTATAATAAAGACAATAATATTAATGGTAATTGATACACATTTATCTTTTCTCTCTAGTCTCTGAAGCTACAGCTGCTGAACAATTGACCAATATTGACAGAAGTGTGAATGAAAACGTTAAAGATGAAATTCAAGAAGAAAAGAAGAAAAGGAAACTGAAGAAACAAATTACTCATGATGACGTCCTTGAACAACAGTTCAAGGCATTAGTTACGAAACAAGAAAAATTGAATTTAAAAAAGAGAAAATTAGAATAAATTAGTGGGCCCTTAAGGGCCGATTTACACGGTACGACTTTGTCGCATGCGACAACGGCTTACGACAGGCCCACGACATGATTTACAATTGTTGTGTACGTCAGAAAAAATGTCGTATCATTTTAAAACATGTTTTAAAACGCTGCGACAATCGTAAGTCGTGTCGTAGGCCTGTCGTGAGCTTGTCGCATGCGACAAAATCGAATCGTGTAAATCGGCCCTTAGTGAGCATCCGCGATAGGAAATCTGGAGACGCGCAGAATTTATTCGCAATAACAATAGTAGGCACCGTCCTTAAGTGGATCTGTCATCAACTCTTCGAAGCCATGTTTCTCGATTCCGTTTTATTTTCTTCAATCTTTCTGGGATTGAGTATTTTACAAGTAACCACATGTCTTCTCAAGGTGCTATTTACCTAAGACATCTACCATTGCATTATAATGATATACGGTACAAAAACAATATCGTGTACTATTAGAGCTACATATTACGCAAAGATAACTTGAATCTCCTGGAAGACATAACGCAGCTCATTTGACAATGGACCCTTCCACGGTTTTCGGCGCCATCTTGATTGGGGGGCAAAATTTATAGTAAATGTATGGGATTTTGGCCGACTTTGAACTGCTGTAGCGCCTCTAAAAGAGACAGCTTTCCACAGTGATAGTGTCTTCTAAAAGACATTTATACTGAGATTATTTTCATGAAATGTAAAGAACAGATTCAGGCTACAACGACCATAAACGAATTTTTAAGATTCCATACAAACCCTTCTAAAATCATCACGGCAAATTGCTTCGAAATTAGAAGCAACATGAGAAGATTTATTATTCGAATTTACGGATGTCATACCTTTATTAATGGCCTTATTTTCTGTTGAATGAATGATATCAATAAAACTATGTAAAGTAGTGGCAAAAGTTGGAAATCTGTGTCTTTTAAGCGGCGCTACAGCGGTTCAAAGTCGGCCAAAATACCATACATATACTGTAAATTTTTGCCGTGTTTGGTAAAAAACCCTGGAAGGGTCAGTTTCATCCAGCGCTGTACTACTGTACTACCACATGTACGCAATGCGTGCCTATTTTTTTGTAGCGCTGCAAAAGTACTTTTAGCTCGCTTTATTGCTGACGCGTTCCTTGACCATATTAGGTACAACAGGTATATGAACTGATAGCCTGTGTCCGGCGAGCCAATAATAATACTGGAAATCTGATGTCCGCAATTCAGTTTTTAATACTGAAATAAATAAGCCCCTTTATGGTTTGCTGTTATGTCAGCTGATAGTGTCCTTGGCTGAGAGATCTACATTTGCCATCGAAGCTTTGCTTGTAAGTCAAATATTTATTTTTCAAACAATCTCCTAACCAACGACATTATCAGCCGATATATACCAATACCAGCAAGGCAGAAAGGGGTTTACTTATCAATTAAGATTAGTTTTCCTATTCACGGAGAAAATCTAAGGATGTCTCCACTAGCAGTCGTTTTTTTGTGGGTAGTGCATTGTAAGTGCATATTGTCATCGGGGCAGTCTGAGTGAGCGATTTTAAGATTGTAGGCCTGCAGCGCATGCATGAATTACGAAAGTAGTGTAAGATTTTCTTGAATTTCAACAGTTGATATCCATTGTACAGGTATTCTGTTTGCGGCCTACTTGTTACCTTTTTTTTACTTTGCAAAAGCAACGGCCAACCGAAACAATAGCGTTAACATTGGTGGCATTCTTGCCTGGAGCGCTTGTGGGCTCGTTAGCCTAACTTCATCGTTTGGGGATTCCATCGCTATTCCTCTCAATACAGGAATAACAGAAGATTCGTAAAAAGGCCTTCAAGAAACAAATACAGAAAAGAAATCAAGCAAAAAGAAGTTTAAAAGAAAAAAGATTAGGTGTCTTCGTCACGGGGATTTTTCGGTGGTCTCCAGCCCTATCCCATAGGGCTTTAATACTTAAGTGAGATATCAACCTGTTCGTAATCGGAATTCAAAAACGTCAACAAAATTGAATAACACAATAAACAGTAAAAGAAAATTAATTTTGCAAAAATAATTACCTCACAGTACCAGCCAACGCACTTCGCACATGTACGCAATGCGTGCCTATTTTTATACGTTGGATGTTCCGTTTGAGGTGTCTTCTTTGACTACGACATTCTCTTATTTTGTCCTTGCTATTGGCCTTAGGTTTTCATGTGGAGTTGGATGACAAATTTGAGGGAAAGTGAAAAAAGTGGGGGGCTAGGAGCACACTCACCCCTCCCCTAAACACACTGTAAACTAAAGGAAGCGGAAAAAATCATGAATATATTTTATGTGCTAATGACGGAATGAAGTTGTAATTAGCATATCCAAGTATAGAGGCGCATTTCACTAGAAGAAATAAATCGGGAGCAATAGTCGTATAACAGAAATACCAATACTGGTCACTGTGTTGGTACATCTACAGTAGATTCAAACGATTTCAATGAGTGCTAGCGATACAAAGATCAAATAATTAATGCTGATATTCCAACTTTTGCTGAGCAAGCTGTGGAAATATGTCTTCTCACTTTGCAACCTGTTGAATTTTTAGATTTGAGTTTGAAAGAGGATTGTGTGGAGACGATTATTGGCTGCGGATTGTTCCTCTGGCAGTTGCAGCGTTCATCCATTTCACCATTTATCATTTTGAGAGGATTTTTTAGAGATAACATTGTTCAGTTTATCATTGTAAAATGAAGTGTTCCTTCGGTGTGGTTTTGAAAATGGCCTCTTTCAGAGTACAATTTTGCTGTAATTCTTGTGAAACACACCAAGTTTTGACTTACTTACGCATGAGAGGTCATCTCGTAGTTCTGCCGGTTTAACCTCTCTTTAAAAGCGAAGCTGTTCGAAGAAATTTCATGTAATTTGATTTTAATAAAAGCTTCAGTGATCTGCAGTTAACATTGCATGTCTGTAAACCTCGTGATACTGATTGAAGAGCAAACAAGAATCAGGCCCCAAGGGAAACAGTGAGTTTTTTTTCCTATGACTCTCAATGTTGGGACATTGAAGGTCGAGGGAAAACATGCAAAACTTGTTATATCTCCCGTCTCAATGCAGCAAATTATAGACCAGTTTCTTCTCACGTCTTTGTTACAATAGGGGTATTTAGCGTCGCGTTTTCAAAGTCGACCGCAAACTTCAACCCTCTTTTAGCCGTTAGCGGTTTGCTGTAGTGGCGAAAATAGACTTTCGCAGGCATTTGGCGGGAAAAAATGCGCCATGTTGGATTATTGTTTTATTTTACATGTTTTAATTCTAACGAGCCAGCGTCCTCAATGATGTGCAATTGATCGGCAAAAACGTGTTAATTCAAGAGTTAAAGCATTACAAAGAGAAGGATACCAGCTGTCAGAACCTGAACCACAGACTACAAGCTCGACCGCAAGGCCATGTCACGTGACACTCAGATGTTTGCCGTTTTCCGAAAAATACGCGGTGCTAAATGTGGCTAATATGTTACAAATCCCTATTACAAATAGAAAAAATTTAAGTATCACAAGCCTTCCTCGGTCATTTTATTTGTTTCCGTGACAAAACACGACTGCCTCAGAAAAGCGGGCTGCTCGACTGATTGATAAAGGCACTTAACTATTCGAGGGTAATGTCAAGTGCTAGTTTTCTACCCATATAAACCGTGTGAGAGTTAGCCCTGCTGATGGAAATGCGCCCACACAAGGTTAGAGAAAAACTCTGATTAGGAGGGGAATTGAACCCGGGTTAGATCATCGCTGCTCTACCGACTGAGCTACAAGGTCAGATGGAAGGAGGTTGTGGGAATTTAAAATTTCAATGTCACGGCAATGAATATGTACAAGTACAAGGAAGGGTTACGTTTTTGCAAACATGTATCTTGCCCATGATAATCTTTGAGGGAATATGAATTCGGGAGAATTAAACGGTTCTAAGAATTTCAGTGTTACTTTTCCAAACAGCTATGGAATTCTTTACTAAAGCGTCACCTCAAAGTTTCGCAACCAGGGAAAAGTAGTCCCTTAGGTTTTTGGAAGGGACATTTTTGAAGGCACGGCTGGAAGGAGAAAAATAAGAAGTAAAACATTTGTCATTTTACGGTTGATCCACGTTATTCTTTTTGATATCTCGTCATCAAGAATGCTGAGAGTAGTTTTTCCGAGCTTCAAGATTTCAAAATGTTCTGGCGGAGAATTCCCCCTGAACCCTCTACACGTTAATGTCTCCGGCGCTTGCTTGTTTGCCCCCCCCCCCCCCCCCCATCCTCCTTCAATACAAAATACGCTCCTCCGTCCCTGTACATTGATATCTTTATGATGAGTATGGATTTGAAGTGAGTGACAGATGATAAAACCACAACAGTGACTAATCCTTTGGGATTGTTGTACCCAGGCTTGACCGTAAAATATATCACAATAAGCCAGTAGTGGTTCACAAAAGGAAACGGATTGCAATGTTAATAGATACAGCATGTACATTCAACACAAGAATTCAAAACAAGGAGTCGGAAAAGACAAATTTACCAGGATTTCAAACGTGAAAATAAGAATTTATGGAAGCTGAAACAAGTAACGATCGTCCCAATTCATTATTGGAGCACTGGGAACAGTATCCAAGAACATAACTGCACATGAAGATATCCCAAGAGAAATCGAAAACAATATGATTATACAAAATTTTGGGGGTAAACAAGATGCACTATGGGATTTGAAAAAGTAGAGAAACTGACTCAATTTCTTCTTGGTCAACACACATTTCTTTGATACTCCAGTTTCTTCTTGTCGATGTTAATATTTACTTAATTACTTTCTTACCTCTGAAAAAAAAGCCGCTTCAAGGCTCAAGTCGACTAAAAGCTTGAAACTTGTCATTACTTTGCAAAAAATACACATTAGTCCTATGTTTCTAGCAAACATTTTTTGCAGGTACACTAAATTCGGTTTGCTGTTTTAATCTTCCTTTTTAAGTAGTTATTTTTACGTTTCGCCTGATGTGGTTGCTAGTTTCCAGCCCCTTTAATGCGAAATCGTTTCGGAGCAAAAGTAGCGCACCCGTTGATCGAAAGCAGCGTGTTTTGTTGAAAAGAGTATGGGTTGACGAGCGTAGAATGAGACGGAGGAAGAAGAGAGCTTTGTGGATCACATGTGAGGCAAGAGAGACAACCTATGTAAACTTTCTTCGTATAGTTTTTTGTATCACATTATACACTCAGGAACATTAAGTAACTGCTAATTATCATTCAAACCGATTCAAACCCATTCAAGTTCGAAGAAGGTAGTGTCAAAAGGCATACTTTGTATTGATTCAACTCTTTATTTTGCTAAGGCACTCATTTGCAATTTCTATCATCCATTTTTAGTTTATTTGAACTCTTGTTTTACATATGTAGCTCTACATTTCAATTTGATATTAAAGATTGGTGAGTTCTTGCTACAAAAACGCTGTGTTCCATTTGATGCCATTTTCGTTTTTATTTGAACTCAACTGAGCTTGAATTTTTGACACCCTCCGTGGTTCTTGCTGCCAATATATCTTCCCATCTTTTGTGGAAGTGTCGCTTCTTACTGCATTCGGCGCGGCACAGATCAGCCATCGTGTTGCATTTCAAACAATCACCTTCACGATGAGCACAACTTGAAAAACACCGGCTCCATTTACTAAAGCAATTTCCATAGCAGCCGCCATTGCCTCTAGCCTTCTCGATCACCGAGCCCAGGATAATAACTACGATAAATACTGGAACTGAGTTCATCTGGAATGAGAAATGGAGGTCATGAAATTTATAAAGGTGAAGCTCCGGATAATCTACAACTGTTACTACAACTACTACCACCACCAGCGGAAATCCACTCGGAGCATAGTGGAAAGCCAGCAAGCTGCTCATTGCTGGGCCAACTAAACCCTCTTATCCCTCCCTCACCCAACAAGACTCCAAATTTGGAATAAATAAACGCGAGTGATTTTTTGAAAGACTAACAAAACTGATTGCACAAGACCGCAATGCGAGTGCAATTTGTAGTTCTTAAAAACATTGCAAACGCTTATTAATACCAAATTGGACGGGAAAAGATTGCCTTGTGTTACCCAAGAGTGTATTAGGTAAGGTGCTTCCAATGGCCTGGTTAGGCTTCCCCAGCACGGTCACAAATGAGTCGGTTTTTTTGGTATACGCGTGAAAAAACTGAAAATAATGACAGAAGTAGTCATGCGTGGCCTGGCGTCTCCTGATTGGTTTAAATGGCGGCCCTTTGTTTGTTTTTGCACGTAAAGTGCAATGATCTAAAGATAAAGCCCCATTTACACTAGCAAGTTTTCCTTGACAAGTTTTCCTTGACAGTGTAAATGGAAAAATATGACAAGTTTTTCCTTGACAAGTGCTAGTTTTTGAACAAGGACACATGTCAAGGACGATATTTGCTAGTGTAAATTACTTGTCAAGTGCACTTGTCAAGGAAAACTCGTCATATTTTCCATTTACACTAGCAATGAAAACCTGTCAAGGAAAACTTGCAAGTGTGTACAATCGGTAGGTTTTCTTTTGACAAGTGGGTTTGTCAAGGAAAACTTGCTAGTGTAAATGAGGCTTAAGTCCATTTGTAACTGTGCTGGCCCAAGACCGTAAATTAAATTGATAAAGGAACACTTTTACCTAATTCACTTATGGTTACCTGAAAACTACACTGATTTCCTTAACCAATCAGACTGGAGAGATTTTACATGTATTCTATGGTATTAAATAAAATTGGATGATTTGCTATTTCAAAGAATGGTTCATCTCGCACGTGCCATTGAACCTGATGACATAAATGTTCGTAAACCCGAATCTCGATTTTGAAATTCACTTCCTTCTCGATTGCTTTCAGGCACTTTGTCGCCTGTTTCTATTGGTTTTTTTTTTTATTGTCCACGAGTTTGCATTTGCCATTTTTACGTTATTTGTTCGGTCAGTGCGATTTGCTCAATTAATTACGAGAATCTTACTTTAAATTAAAAGTTTCTAAATTCTCTCTAAACTTACATGGATGTAACGTTGAAGGTTGCTTCCAGGTTCATGATAATTTATGGCAAAAAGACTTATTAATGCACGTCTATGTCTACTTTTTTTGCTAGGGTTTGAAAGTTGTTACTTATACTTGCAAAAGCCATTAACGTGGTGCTTTGTTTGATCGACATGGGCATTGTTTGTGTCCGACAACCGGTTTTCTAATGGTTGATTTACACGGTACGATTTTTGTAGCATGAGACAAGACTGACAAGAGTACGATCATCGCAGCGTTTTAAAACATGTTTTAAAAGACAATTTTTCTGACATACACGACAATCGGAAGTGAGTTGTAGGTTTGATATACACGAGACAATTCATGTCGTAGGCCTGTCGTAAGCTTGTCGCATACGACAAGTTTAAAAGTTTCCGCAAAACGCAACAATCAACACTAAACTGAGGAATTGAGTAAGACAGGGTTTAGAAATAAGGGAACATAAGAGAAAGTTCTATCAAATCTCTCAACCGTTTTCATTCAGGGTAGAAAACGATAAAAAAGCCAACTTCTACGGAAAAAACGAGAAGAATTTTTGGCTTATTTCCATTTTTAATAAATCGTCGTATCCTGTTGTAAAGAACAAAAAAAAATTGAATTAAAATGTTAGTATTTTCACGTCTCAAGGTGTACGCAATCAATCAAGTAAGAGGAAGAAAACTTCTCAGGATACGCGAAAATTGACAGCTGTCACTTTTACAGTGAAAAATGAATCGCTGTAACTATCCGTCGGTTATAAATTTAATTTTGTCACGATTAATTTAAGTTAGGAAGCTAGAAACCAACCCCTTTGTTTATTATGTCGTCTTCGACACGGCCTTTCAAATTTGGGTTCGACTTGTCGAAAATTTTTCTTTTAAGCGTTTCCCTACTAATGTTCATTCTGATTTGCTTATTTTCCTGTTTGGCCAATTTATCCCTTTGACGACTTTCATATGGAAAGCGAGTCAGTGTTTTAGTAAAGTAAAAAAACGGTCGCACCAAGTCATCTCCTTGAAATGACGAACATTTCTGTCGAGACACGGACATGCTGTGAAAAGAATCGAACGTTGCCACACGAGTCAAACCCGAGACCTTCTGCTAGTTCGGATGCTCACCACCCAGCTATAGGAGGCTCTTTGGAGCTTAGGCGACCGAAATTGGTTCGTCTCATCATTTTGTACCAGGGATTATATTGAAATTAAATCCGAGCCTTAAGCTGAACTAGGAATGCATAAAATCATGATCAACCATTTTTAGATAATCCGTTTTATGGTACAAGTTTTTTTTTTCTCTTTCATTAGCGGCAAAGCTTATCATGACAAGGATGACGGGATATATTTCTTACACTGGCAGGTTCCAACTTTTGTAGCTCTGAGTGTTTTGTTAAAATTAGGGAAATTACAGCGTAAACGGACCAGCGTCAGTACTTTATTTTGAAAGGAGGCTTAATGGAATTAACTCGCTGATTGAACAAATGATTTTGTTTTTTTCGGAATTTTCTTTTTGTGAAGCATTTTTAGTTACTTAAATTCAGTGTATGGTTACTGAGCATTCAAAATTAAAAGATGGAGTCAAAGAAGGCTTCAGCCTTTTCTGAAATCCCTCAGATTGTCTCTCAAAAGAAAGCGTAGAATACTTCTTAAATACCTTTGTCGAAAAGAACAACTGAATCAAAGTCTTATCCAACTTACTCTGTATCTCCAAACACGCTGAGTTTTAAGATTTCTGTTCGATTCAGCTGGGCAGAGATGTTGTCTTCCTCACTGGATTAGTTTGACTGTGTTGATCAAGCTTCAGTCTCAGTGGACTGTTTTATGGCGATGTGGAGAAAATCTTATCGTTCCATTGTTTACAGTCCACCATTCTCACTCAAGAGTAACACAATAGAAGAGCAATTAGTCCGTAGGGTGCCGAGACGCTGTTAGGGCGCCCGCTTCAAGTTTTCAATAGCCTACGCAATTGAGCGGAAAATAAACGTCTTGTACAAATTAAAACTTTGATTTTATTTCTCACTTAAATTCGATCCTTGAACCATCATCGACGATTATCTTCTTATTGTTGGGATTTTTCTTTAAATAGAAATTTGCGAAGGAACTCCAAACCGTAATCCTTTTCTATTTTTACTAAAACGTAGAGCCAGCGAAATTCCTCTCGTTGTTTGGAATCACTTAATATACCCAACCTTGAAGCTAAGCGAAGTTGTTTTCATAGAATTTAATTTTGTCATTTATGGTGGGTAATTTAAATCAACTTATTTGTAGTTGCATAAAGCACTTCCCTGGCATCGCCATAAAATAGGCGAATAAGAATATAATCAAATAATTTCTTAGCTAAAAAGTAATAGATTGAAAAGATGATATAGCTTTTTTTCCTTTTTTGGAGAGGAGAGGAGAGGGGACCAACCTTTCTTTCCGTCGTGCGAAATCAACGAACGTATGTAAAGCTTTCAAGGAATGAATTTGCCCTGCTGTAACGACTACTGTCTATAATTAGGTATTCCCGGCTTGTGTTTTTTTAATTGCCGCCGTTCCATCCACAGAGGATGTAAAGAGTTACTTATCTCTCGGCATGAATCAGTCATAAATGCCGTTTACGCCAGAAGAAACGGACATTTGAACGGAGTTAATTTTATCTTTTTCTTATGGTAAAGATCGCAATAAAGATCGACCAAGACATTGATGTACGGACTCTTAAAGGCCGGAAGAAATTTAGATATGAAAATTTTCAGATTTTCAATATCAGCGAAAAACTTATGATGTGACTAGTTGAAAGCAAAGGTTGCGATTTGTGAATGATTACCTTCCAGGAAATAAATTCTTGAGCGAAAGAGTTCTTTCTCTGAAATATTGAGTATTAAAACCGTGTTGTTCAGACGCTGAGCAAGTCTTGAAAGTTTTTTCAAAATAATAAATCGTACAGCTGCCAGGCATAAAGTTTTCAATGTACATTCAATGTCGAAGTTATACTGCATATCTTGCACATGAATAAATTTAACGTCCTGACTAAAATATCAGCATACAACTTTGAAGAATCGCTTCAAGAACGTTCGTATCAGTTCCTTCATCAATAACTTTGCCCAAGGTGCTCGCACATCACTAACACAAGACGGAAGAAACACAAAATGACTTAAGACAGAGCTGCGTTAGGGTTTTCGTTAAAGGAAAAGATAGAAAATGAGGAATTCACTGTTGTACGCTCAAGTTGACATCAAAACTTGAAATATGGTCATTTCACGTTGGTGCCTTTTCAGAGTATGCATGGCAAAGAAATGATCTAAAATGGGCGCTACATCTGATTGAGCCTGATTCAACCAATAAAAATTAGTTTTGTGCGTCACCAGTGCCGTAGCTGTTGCTCAAGACTTGAAAACTAGATATGGCGCAAGCACAAACATTTTCCATGGACGAAGGGAGGAGAAAGTGAGCGGATTACCCTTATCTTCTTCCTTGACACAACTACATTTGTAACTACATTTTGTAATGCAAAATGTCTTTACGCAAAGGAGATCTGAGTTTTGTCAGATCGGCAACGCAACGTTAATGAAGAAGTCAATTGAGATTCGCTTGACTCGCTGGCTCGGAGATTGTCCATTGACGTCCCAGATATCTTTGCTGCGGTAAAAAATAGTGAAAGTGAGGGCTCATTTTTCGCTGCGATGTCAAATAACTGCTTTCCCTTTGAAGAAACTTGAGAGAGTCTATCACTGTAACGATAATAGCAATAATTGTCGGCCAACTACAATCTTTTGCACGTAAACTCGAAAAACAGCCAACATATTATCGCTGAGGATTATCCGCCTTCTAGGGTCTTTATTTAAAAAAAAAAACATAAACAGAGGCGTTTTTATCATTTAAGTAATTTCGCGGTCATAAACAAGTATCTGCTGGTGCTTTTTAAACGTTCGGACGTTTCTTTTCCTTTATTTTCCCACGACGTAAAACGACGAAGCCCAAAGTTCTACTGCAAACGTAAACACAAAGGCAAATTATCTTGGGGCTCCTGTCCCTAATGAGTCAGTCAGCCTTACTCGCTGCGCAAACAGACAAATGCGTCTTCTTCTTCTTCTTTTCTTTTTTTTTTTTTTTTGCAGTGGTTGACATTTGAATGACAAAAACGGATATGCCATTTACCTTATCATCTAATTTGATGGTCAGTCGTCACAGTTGAGAGCTTCACTCTTTTCCAGCACAGCAGCACGTTTTCTCAAGTTTAGAAACACGCTACGTTATTGATAAATCTGCTCAGTATGATAACTGAAATGATTTGGCAAATAAAATGACATGAAATGGACATGTGGTACCGTTTCGTTTAGGAAATCGAACGACAGTCCAATTCGGAATTAAATGGTACAAGAGATGTTTTAAAAAATCTCAAAGTTCGACGAGCCGATTTGAGAGTTTTCAAAACGAGGGATTGTCTATCATTAACCGAGTACGACTTCCGCAATAAGACTTCGCGACTTCGCATTGCTATCCGTACACGATTACCAGTGATCCGTACTCCAATACACACGTCGTTTGTAATCCGTATACGAATACAAGTAGTACATGAATTAAACATGGTTGGAATCCGTACTCGAATTCAAACATCTTATGTACGTACGCGAATACCAGTGATCGGTACACGAATTCAAACATGCTCGAATTTAAACGTCAATACGAACACGAAATATTCTCATGGACTTGATTACCGAGATTGGTGAAAACGGTTAAGTACTGGAGCAATGTGTTAACACGGGCACTGCGAACTTTGACAAGCAGGTGCCGACATTTTTTTGAATGCCTTTTTTTTTTCACCAAATTAATCAAAAGCACAATTAAAGGATGAGTTCCTTGATCTCATTGAAAAGAAAGGAATATATATCAAAAAGTCAGGGTGAGTCTCTAACTTTGTTTTAAAGAAGACGAGTTACATTTATGTGATTGGAATTTACAGATGGAGAAGGTACTTTCGTCAACAGCGACTATTAGATCGCAGTTAATATAAAGGTTAGGTTTCTTGGATCTATTGCTTGCAGAACGCAAGTAACAATAATAATTAACAGGTGGGTCTTGCTCAATAATACTGTAATTCTAAATGAATATAATCTGTTAGAAACAAATTGAAAATAGTTAAAAATCGACTTGGCTCAAAAACTCGCAAAGCAGGACGCCAAATATTTGGAAAATCGACTCGTATAGAGCGTTTTCACATGACGTAACGGCGGCCATTTTGGTGTTCCAAAGCAAAAAAATGGCGGTCATGATGGTGTTCCAAAACAAAGAAATGGCGGCCATGTTGGTGTTCCAAAACAAAGAAATGGCGGCCATGTTGGTGTTCCAAAGCAAAGAATCGAAATGGCGGTCATGATGGTGTACCAAACTAATCATCCAGGGAATAACTCTATTTTTATGCAAATATTCTTTTGTTTCAGTAATCCAATATGGCTGCTGGTCTCGTGAGTGAAAACGCTCTAACATAATGGCCGTCGATTTCTCACTTAACCGTGTTGCGTGGAAAAGTGCTGAAAAAGAGAAAGGACAAAAGAGCAACAGCAGAAAGAAAGAGAACCAAGGAAGAGAAATCAGCGAAAAATAGTTGATGGATACAACTAATTGTAAAATAAAATACATCACCTTGAAGTGCACAATAAACTTGTAGTGCAAAGTCTTCTATTTGAAATAAAAAGCTTATATTATAGGCAAACATTCTTTCAGTGTATTACTATTAAAATGTAATGTTTGAAAACTAAGCATTCACATACATTATCAGTGATGGATACACATAAATTTGGATACATGCATGATGGGAAAATATCAACAAATAATTTTACAAATAATGTGTTCTGCAAAAGGATGATAAGGGGGCTGGACAATTTGAGAGCCATGCAAATTTCACATTTAAGCCTAAGCACCCATTTCAAGTAGCGCTGATAAATTACAAAGGCAGCACTTTCTCCTCAGTTATTTAAAGACCCTGAGTGTTGGTCCGGCCGTGTGACAGCCCGGTGCTCAACCAACTGAGCCACCGGTACTCGGTTAATCTGTTCAATTCCGAAAGGAATCTTTGATTGACGAATTGAATGTTTGAATTGCCCAATTGAATGTTTAAATGACGAATTGAATTTTTCAGTTGCCGGATTGAATGTTTGAACAGCCGAATTGAAAGTCTGAATTGCCTAATTGAATGTTTAAATTGCGAATTGAATGTTTAAATTGACAAATTG
This sequence comes from Montipora foliosa, assembly GCF_036669935.1. NCBI lineage: Eukaryota > Metazoa > Cnidaria > Anthozoa > Scleractinia > Acroporidae > Montipora > Montipora foliosa. The sequence continues at coordinate 34,983,970 of NC_090880.1, read as the reverse complement.
AATAAACAAAAGAACTGAAAAAACAAAGCGCAGATAACAATAGCTAATCAACGAGGCCTAATCAGAATAGCAATGATTCTTTTGTCTTTCGCCACTTTAGTTCGGTATATGAAAGAAAGTCCACCTAAGGTTTGGGTTTAAGAACAACAAATTTTGGCGGGAATGCATCCAAAATTAGGGGTGGCGAATGGTACCTCTAAAATCTTGGTACTCGCAAACTTTTCATCCGATCTCGAAATCTCGACAGCCTTTACGAAGAGTCTCGAAGTCTCGTTTATATTGCATTTATTTCGGTGTGAAGTCTTGCATGTTTTGGTCTCGGTCTCGGATTCGCAAACAAGGGTCTCGGCGAGTCTCGGATCCCCTCATATTGCGTATGCGTGAAGGTGAGTGTGGAGTGTACTCTTAGTGTTATTATATATGGTGTAGTATGCGATTAGTGCATAATGAGTCGGCTCATTGAATAGGCTCAGAAACCCATAAGGGTTGAAACGTGTAACGGCCCCTTGTGTGCTGGGAAACAAGCTTCTGAATATTCGATTTGCTAAGTACCATATTTGGAACAACAAGAGCGAGTGGTTTCCAAATATGGTACTTCGCACTGAAACATTCAACCAATCAGTTCGCACTGAATATTCGGAAGCTGTGAACGCGCGTTACATGTTTCAACCCTTATGGGTTTCTGATAGGCTACAATCTTGGACAAATTAAATGGAACATTGAGACCACCCCTCCCCCCAAAATCAGTGATGGGAAAACGGCGCGTTTTGGCCTTCACGCAACTTCATCCTTGATTTGGGGGAGAGGGGGCATTTCTGTTCCATTTTATTTTGTCCAAGATTGTAGTTTCGAATTTTGCAACAACAAAAAAACAGGGTCGAGGTTCAGGGAAATAATTTGCATTTTCCTTTGTTCTGGACAATACAAAATGCTAATTATTCCCCTGAACCTCGACTCTGTTCTTTTGTTGCTGCACAATTCGAAAGTAGCCTATTTCCGGGAGAAGTCACGAGATCGACGCGAGGTCTTAATTTCGCTTTCTGCTCGCAGGCTGACGCGGTGTGGTTCGTTTCTCGGAGCTGTGATTAAAAGGGATATGGTGCTAATGCATTTAGTCATCGGCTTGCTGTTGCTTTTCGCAGCCACAGGAGAAGGCGAGAGTAATGCCGAAGTGAAGCATTGGGGCCTCATTGTGGCTGGATCCAACTACTGGTACAATTACAGGCATCAGGTAGTCTTTTGCATGTTGCAGATCTTTCTTTCAGTTTCGTCCTCAACAAAGGCATCGGCGGCACGGGGCATCATTTTGTCATGTAATTAGCTGCGCTTAAACGGAGATAAGGGAATCTGGACCCGGTGTTATAATGAAGCGCGCATCTAAATGCGATTGATTTTATGCGTGCATGTTATATTAGGGATGTCGTTGAGGAAGTAAACTGCAATTGTTAGTGTGGGGGCTTGCAATATTGCGCAAAAAGTGTACCGTTTCGTCCACAAAGGAAGAATGGGAAACCAATTGCTCTTGTTATTGTAGGTCATTGTAGCTAGCTGCATTTAAATGCAGATTACAACGATTTGTGGGCTGCTTTATATCAAGCGCCCATTCACGATCCGGATTAAGTTATTGCACATGCTCTGGAATTCCATGTCGTCAGGCTTTTTGCGCGTTCGTTTAGATCTATCTGGGATATCCCGCGTAATTTGTTCCTTATGATATTTCTGCAATTATATGTATCTCAAACATTTCAACTCTAAAGTAAATAACTATCTAATCCTTGAAAAGCCCTGGAATTTAATTTTGAACTTCAAGGCAATTGAAAAGCCCTTGAAAAGAAGGATTTGATGGGAAACTGCTTGAAAAATTCTTGAATTTTTGCTTGGTTAAAAATGGTTGAGAGTTAAAGAGACATTTAAAAAAATTCAGCCCAAATTTGAGTATTGGGGAAAGATTAAATGCAAAATTAGAATGCCTGTGCATGCACTTAACTCGCAGGAAGTGGGAAGAATATCAAGGTAGGCCTTTTCAGCAAAGAAAACACTGAAATGGGATTTATGGCATAGAAGTCTTCATACAAATACTGCTTGCAAACGCAATGTTTGGTTCTTGAAAACCCCTGGAATTTGATATACAAAATCCAGTACAAACCCTGTGTAAAGATCTTATCAATGTTTATGTATTACATGTCTGTTTGTTTATTTGTTTCAAGTTTGCTTTCAAATTAAAAAGCATCTTTTTTGCAATGCATCTTTCTGAGAAGTTGGTGATAGAGGGGAACATTGGGGTCTATAAGAAACCAAAAAACCACACAAAAACTCGCCCTAAACCGAAAAACCGAATTGAATTTAGATTAAAACCGAAAACTGAAATACAAAACCATCAAAACCGAAAGTTTTCAGACCCGGATTTCCAAATCCTTAATCGATCTGATACATTAGTGGCACCTGGAGGATATGGACTAAACTATGTAAATTTCACCACTGTATGTGGATGCTATTTGTGAATAATCTGTGAAAATTAGGGATTTTGCAATCACAAAAAGCTGTCCTATAACTCTGAAAACAACAATTGAAAATCAAGAATTTTGAGAATTTAGACGTGAATTCAGAGATTGGATTGTAATCTTACTGCAATCAGTCAATCTGCGACCTATAATGACTGTAAAATGGTTTAACATAAAATTGTGCAGTTTGTTACCTTTTCGGTTGTCATCAGGAACTTAGCGTGACGTATACTATGGGAAGAAAAAAGTCCTTTACTTGACACCTGCATTTGGAGTCTATTTCAGAACTCCCACGGCACACGCTCTCAATTGAGGAATCCAGAAACCAGAAACCGAACAGGCAAAACCGAAAACTGCATTGGATACCAGATCCAAAAAACCGCTTGTAGTTTGGCCAAAAACCGAAAACCTGGGTATGCACTATCGCGGATTTGCAGAGGCTTGACAGAGAGACTCGTAAGGTCATGTTTGCTAAGCATCCTTTGGGCTCCACAGATCTACTGTACCTTCCTAGGAAGTTAGGAGAGCAGGGCCTTAAGTCCATCTAGAGAGAGTTAAGACCATCAAGATAAAGGCAGCTATGAACTTGTATTCCAACAATGATCCAACTATGCACCTGGTGAGGCAGTTGAGGAGAAGACAGCTTGTACAGGGTGCAGATCCCTGATAAAAGATGCTGAGAGCTATGCACAACAGCTGGGACTACGATTAGAGTTGCAATAACCACAACCAGTTGGGGTTACGGAAACTGGGGACATACTTGACAGAAAGAAGATTCAGTGGGTGGATTAAGAAAGTCAGCCAGAGCAGAAGTTGTGCAGAGATCAAAAGTGAGAGATGGCAAGGGAAGTTAGTGGCAGACAGATGGAGAGATGGGGATGTGGACAAGGAATGTTTTGCTTGGCTGTCAGATTGGAAAACAGTTCCAATCAAGACAGTGGTGGAACTGTAAAAGTTATGTCAGCAACTTCTGCCACCTAAGCTATATGCCTCAAGGAAGACCAAGACACACATGGACGGTGATGAGAAATGCAGGCTATGTCGAAAGGCACA
>NC_090880.1:34930416-34965416 GCF_036669935.1 Montipora foliosa | reverse complement strand
TATGTCCCTCTTGGACAGACAGAAAAAAAACACGTAACTCAAAGCTGTTTTTGGAAGTATCTGGTTCATCTCCCTGCTTGGCTGCATTAAATTTTTTGATGCATGCCTACATGTAACTGCATTTAAAGCTGTATATGTGACTTCCACAAGAAAGCATTTTTGTATCTTTCTTGTATCTGTTTAAATCACAATGTCATCTTTGCTTCTACCAAAGTATTACTGTACATTTCATTCCTTTTTCTGTCATTTCTATTGTTTTCTGTTCTAGGTTGATTTATCTAAGGAATCACTCTTGAAGCAGTTTGAAATTGTTAAGAAGGAAACCAATACAAGCCATGTCATGAAGTATGGAGACATGGTGCGTTTAATCAAGTCTTGGTTATGATTGTTTCTTGAGTCTTAAACTACATGTTACAGTATGTTCATCATTGTCTTTCTTCATGAGCATCTATTTGTACAATTTTTGCAAGTCTCAAGCATTCTCCCTTGTCAATTTATTGGAATCAATCCTGTTCCCAGTCTTAATTATTTTCCCTTGGATCAGCAAAGCTGGGGAGAGGGAGTGAACACAATGTACAAACATACAGGTCTTTTCACAAATTTTCAGTTTGATAGGAATCCTGTTCCCAGGATTGATCCCCAGTTTTTCGTTTTGTGATAAAGCAAGGTTGAATTTCTAAGCTTTGATGAGTGACACGATATTAGAATTGTGGCCAAGAATGCTGTCACATAGGTTAAAAAAGTGACTTAATTATCAGCTGAGATTTTGCAATCTGAACAGTCCTCGTGTGAGAATAAGTACTCACATAGATGTTTACGAGCCTTCAGGCACAAAACATTTTTTCGAATATCTTCCACCTGAAACATTGCACAGACCTGAACCTTTTGGAGACTGTTTGAACATTCATCTTCTCTTGTCTCTTTTGATTCTTGACTTTATTTGTTGAATGTTTTTGATGATGGTGTGACAGTGAAAATCAGCTATACCCAGTCCACAGTCCAGGTCCGCAGTCTGTCTTCTATACTGACTGCATGTGTTCATCATTTGTGATAGGCTTTTGACAACGAAGATATTGGTGACTACCAAGGTGATGGAGATGATTATGGCAAAGGAATCTCTCCAGACGATTACCATAGTGAACCAATTGTAAGAACTGGTTATCTTTTGTGTTAATTTTGTTTTTATGAACATCAGTGCAGTACAACAGCTCAGTAGAAGGAATCTCCAATCCTTGGAAAGAAAGAAGTCCTACAATTTGAGAACACAGCTGGTTTTCTAGAAATTTAGGGGGCAGGGGATGGGGTGCTGGTTCATGGCATTGGAAAGGGGGTCTAAACTGACCTGTACTAAGACATCTGTATTAATAGCTATCTGGGACTACCCTGTGCTGTATGCTTTGCTTTAAAGCCAGGCTGGAATTGGAGCTGTCAACCACACCTCTACTCTATGGGTTTTCCTTCATTCTCAAAATTGCAATCTATTGTGCAATTGTGCATTATTTCACTACAGTGCATTGTCTGTTGGAGTCCTGCTCTGTTGCACAGTTTTGCCTAGTTTTGTCACACTTGTCAGAAGTTAATAAATTTAGAGTTGAATTGAAAAACAACTTATTGAAAGAACTGTTGTTTGTGTTTCTTTTAAGACTGATGCTGTTCCTGCTCCAGATGTTCAACTTTACATTCTCAAGAATCAGCTTCGTGATGCTCGACCTGCAGAACAAAAAAAGATTGACTACAAAATAAAACAACTATATCTGCTCAGGTTAAATATCAGCAAGACCATGGAGGACATTGTGAAACAAAGTGTCACATCTGAGGAGCAGAAGATGCGAGTTCTAAAGAATCATGCATATCCTCATGATTTTGACTGTTACAAGAAAGCTGTTGAAACCTTCTCTGAGACCTGCTACAATCTGGGACAGGTAAAGCTGTTCTTACCTGACAAAGAATGTGTGTGCCTTACCACACATCATAAAACATGTTTTGGACCGTCAATTCAAGCCAGATGGATGACTCTAAGTTTTGACCCAAGCAGATTAATCGGGTTGAGAAGGAGCTTTGAAAAAGAACAGAAACAATGGCACATCCCTTTATTAAAATTAATCAACTTCCTACCCTGCATATATCACCATGTCAACTGTGCGCAAAATGTGGGAAAACATTACTTTTTTTTTTACAATCTCTCGTGCCAAGTTATTCACATTTCTAAGCCTGTTGAATAAATCCAAGAGTGACATGGCATGTAGAGCCAACTTGCATTGGTTGTGACCAATCGCATTTCCTATGGGTACTTGTTGTTTTATTAAATTTGAATGAATTCTGAATGTCTGGACACTTAAAAAAAGTTTCACCTCGCCAACACTTAGCACAAGTCATCATTGCTACTTGTTTTGCAGGTTGATTATGCTCTTCGCCATGTATATGCGCTTTCAAACCTGTGTGAGGAGAGGATCTCTCCTGACGTGTAAGTTTAAAGTGTTTTTTTTTGCCAGTGGTGTGGGTCACCCAATATTTTGATATTTAACCTATTGACTCCTGCTAACCCCGAGTAAAATGACCAGTAAAAAGTCTGGCATTAGACAATAAAATCTTTGTCTCACTCCTAGTGGTCAATGGGTTAACTGATGTAATACTTTCAATAATAAGAATAATAATAGTAATAATAATTAATAATAATAGTATGGTAATTAATAATATAATGATTATTTTTACATAATTACAGGGCTTGAAATAACGGCCAGTCAACGGACAATGTCCGAACTGATTTTGGAGTTGACCGGTCAACCTTTCGTCTTGCCAATCATGTTGACCGGTCACATTTGATCGTTTTGAAAATGAAATAAATTAAAATTTCCATGCTGTTCAGTTGTAGCAAGTCGCTGTGTATTGTCATTTGCGGAACTTTGATCTGAAATCCTGGGTGAAATGCAACAAGAACCGCTGCTGACAACGAGTGCTTTAAAGTGCTATAAGCTGTAAGCAACAACTTTTTTGGAAATATATAACGCCAGTTTTGGTTCATGGGCCCCTGTTTTGAGAGTTATTTATTTCATATAATTTGACAGGCCAGAAACGGTACGTGTCCAAGCTAAAATGAATTTGGCCGGTCATCGTGTCCGGAGACTCTCCAGAAATTATTTCGAGCCCTGTAATTATAATTTTTGGAAAAGTTCTTGTCTTTGTATCTATCCATCTTTCTATCTTGGTGCTTGCTGACATTTTGATAAAAAAATGTTGACCAAGTTTATAAAGGTAATTTACCTTAACAATATAAAAATTGTGAGCTGACGAGCATTGGCCTCTTGTCGGAGTAAACTGGAATATTCACTCCCCAGTAATGCAGCATCACAGTGTCTTTAGAAAAATACCACTTCAATTCGGATCGCTAGTTTAGAAACACTTCAGGGGATTTTTCCACTAATAGCTGCACATGATCACCTGAGAAATAATTACTGCCATTTTTGGCAAAATGTCTTGAAAATGTACATAATTGGCATATTTCAGGTGCTGACGCTAGGGGCATGTTAAAAACTCTTCAGTTCTCATGTTCTTGATCGTTCGGGTAAAAGTATTTCTAACAAAGACTGTTGGTAGTGACTGATGTTTCGACAACCCGAGTGGAAGTCATCTTCAGAGTTAAGTGACAGAGAGAGCAACATAGTAAACTGTCACTAGACTCTGAAGATGATTGCTGACATGTCTTCTCAGGATTACTTATACCCAGACGATCAAATTCCATCAAGGTATGAAACCCCTGGATTCAAACCATAGTTCTTATAATCGTTATCATTAACCTCCTTGGTGTGCTTATTCCCTCCAGGATTGTGTCCGCTATCAAGAAACGCTGTCAAGGAAACACACCCACGGAAATTCAATTTTAGTTACCAGTATGGTCCTATTTTATCTTTCATTTTCTGTAACTCCTTAGTAAAGTAGAGAAAAGTAGTTTTGGAGTTGTATCCAAAATAGTTGCCCACTCGAGGTTAAAAAAAGTCATTTTAGGTGACGCTTAGACTAAAGTTACATGAACCGCAGGTAACATTTTTTAATCTGTAACACTCAAGATACGTTATTTTTTTTTTTTACTCATTTTAGCCAGTAATACATGTAATTGGATGATGGTGGCGCAGTTTGCATTTTGAAGTACCAAAGGAACGAATGAACTTTCATGCAATGTGGGGTATTATTTTCTTCTTTTAAGAGAAACGTGAATGAGAACTTCAGAAGAAATGGTACAAAAACTGCCAAGGTTGTAGACATCAGATGCATCGAGGTTCTCTGTGTTCTCAGCTTTTTATTAATCTTGGACAAGTTTTAAAATGTCTTCAATTTAACTCATTGTTTTGTGCATCAGAGATCATGTGATTTTTTAATTTAAAAGAGAATGAAACAAAGCCATTTTTTTGTCTTGAAAAGACAAGATGGAATGAATCCATTGCTATCAAGGAATGAGATGGCAGAGTTTTTGTTTTAAACTTTTAAATTGAAATTTCAACAGGGCCATAGTCAGTTAGTGTTCAATGTAGGATCATTGTAATAAAGGACCATACACAATTTCTAGCTCTGTTTGCTTTCATTCCCTCTCCTTTACATTTTAATGTAAAATACTGGCAATTCTTTCACTTGACAAGTTGTGTTACATTGGAATCAACCGTTCCACTTAGTTACTGGTTGCAATTGTTCAAAATTGGTTTGACAGGTCCAAATGACAAGTATAGGAAAAGTTATCACTTGAGAAAGCCCTAGCTGATTTCTTTCCTCAACAATAAGTGTCTGAGTGACTGTGACTATTCTCTGGATTAATTCCTTGCATTCAAAAATTGCAGCAGACTGTTAAAACAAAAGATAATTTGCAAGGGAATACAAAATAACAGTAAATTTGACTTCGTAAATTCTTTTTATTACAGTAGTTAGCAATGTACAGAAAGGGAGTTTCAACTTTAATCTTCATCTTCGGAGCTAGACTCCTCTTCGAGAGATTCCTGCAAATAATAATTGGCCAAGGTGTTTTAATGAGGGAAATATACCATGAACCCTTGACATTTTTCAGTTACAATGGCTCTTGGCATTGGTTCAGCAAAAAATAAACCTTATAATACCCATAATATTATATATACACAACAGTGAAAATGGACCCCACCACACCCTATAATTATCGTCCCAATTAAATAAAACATTACCAAGAGCTGTGTAGCATCTGTACAAGTGTGGAATACCCATAAAGCACCACTTGATTCTTTGGAAAGAATGTTAACAACTACAGGTGTAAATGAAACTAATGATCAGCACTGAATGGTTGAGCGCCATAATACTGTACAGGAGGTTGCAGGGACAAACCCGGGTGGGAACGACACTCAGGGTCTTTTAATAACAGAGGAGAAAGAGCAGCATGCCTTTCTAATCACATCTGCAACATGGTTAGACTTAGACTTTCAGGTCTTCTTGAATGAGGACTATAAACTAGAGGCCCCATCTCATGACCCTCGTTTACAGAACTCTGATGGATGTTAAAAGAACCCACACACTAATAACTGCCAAGAGAAGGGTACATAGTTCCGGGTGACGAAGTCTGGCCTATTCTCTTCAGCAAGAATAATGTCACCAGCCAGCTTGGCAATGACACCTTACGGGCTTCTGGTGAGCTAAAGCATAAATCATTAGCAATTTTTTAGAATTTACACTTACGTAGATGTACGAGGAAGAGTAAAATTGAGAGCAGGATTTCTCAGTTATGACTATGCGCTTTAGATTTGGAGGCATACTTGCTGTCACAATCATAACTTAATGAAAAGGTTGCTTTTGTAAACACCAACCTTTGCATATTTTTCTGCAGCATCTGCAATCTCCTTTGGTACCCACTCATGTTTACCATTGGTAACTGAAAGGATCAAACACAGACCAAGTCATTTTACCAATCTCAAACATACACACAAGAGAGAAAAGTTAATATCAACAGAATGTTCAGCTGATAGGATTAATAGGTACAGTACCGCTCAAAAGTAAGTTACCACCCTCTCGCGAGACGAGAGTCTTGTCTCGCGAAAATTGAGCTGTTTCATATAGGGCAATAGCAACAAGAGAATGGCTCGAGACCCCAGTATTCACTTTACAAAAAGCTTTGCAACTTGTTCAATATGCCCAGCTTAATCCAGCTAGCTACAGTGGCTACAAAGTAATGTTAATGAAAAGGCAAACCACTCACCTTCTCCAATCCAGCTTAGCTCTAACTCAAAGTTCTTGTCCTTGACTTCATCGTGTACAACATAAATTCTGTTGATCGTGTACAGCATGGATGAGTCATAATTATTTTATTCATATTAAGGCATCTAAGATCAACTGCAGGTACAGCAATAGCACAGTCCTAATAGTTACAAGCCACTATTTTTTTTCCTTTTAATGAACTTGCTGTGAGCTCCTCATATTTAAATTTTACTTTTTTTTGGTGAGTATAGCAAGATATTTCTTTTTTCCCCTTTTGCTTCAGAAGTTATGGGAAAAACTATGCCAAAAATACAGTAAAGCAAGACAAAGAATCTTGGACGTAGTTTGATACTACATGAAAGAAAGGAAAGGAAAGGAGTTTTCGGTTTTAAAAGTGTCTAGTCTCCAGGGAGCTCAAAGAATAAAATTGGTCCAACCTACATTTTTGCCACTTCTTTTACAAGTTCTTCGCATGTCATGTCTTTCATCTGTGCAACAAACCAAAATACTATAATATTAGCCAAATCAGATTTTAAGTTCAATATCCAAAGCAACTTGGAGACAATACAAAATCTTTCTTCTCATGTATCGTTTATGAGAAGAAAACTTCACATGCAACTGGGAACCATGCAAAGTTGAAGAAATACAGTCAGACCGTTATGATACATGTACAACCACAACTTAATATGAAACAATAACAATTCAAATCTTGCCAGGAAAAAAATGAATACAGGGATTACTAAATGGAAACTTGCAAATACTCCAAAACCAACTGATGATGATGACCATTTCTGCACTTGCGAAGATCACTGGGAAGAGGTTGATGCCCTGCGACATGCTCTGAGATGACTGTGCAGGCCGATTCTGGACCGGCATGCTCGCAAGCAGTTCGGGCACACGTAGTGAGTCGGTTGGTGGTTGGCTTTGGTGCTTCTCGGCTGCCGCTGTCTTCCTGGTCTCTTCAAAGTTTTCTGCTGCAGTCTTGACGGTGACTCTCCAGGCCTCTCTGCACGAGACTGCAGCAGAAAACTTTGAAGAGACCAGGAAGGCAGCTACAAAATGCTACAAAATTATTACTTAAATACATAAAGGTAAGGTTTGCGGGGCAGGTCAGGCAATGGATATACATGTAACAACAGACATGATTACCTTTGTAAAGACCATTTGACCAGAAGACCCAGGTTACAAGAGATGGTTTGCTTTTGTTTCTAAAATAAGCTGACCTTGCATGAACTTTCACACAAATGGGCTTACGGTAGAATTTCTTGAGAAGTCAGCAAGAGGATGATCAAACATGAGGACCCTTGCCTGCGAGCAGGCCTCTTAGCCAGCTTGAGGGAACCCTCGAGCCGCCTGAGCGGCCTGCACACAGGCTAGGGTGCACAAAGCTGTCACATGATCTCACCTTTAATTTTTCTATTTCTGTCTTAGCAGCCTGTCTGGCTTTCCCTATTGAACAACCATGATATCCCTAAAAATAGAAAAAGTCACTGTCAATATTGATGGTTGGAGTAGAGTAATATGAAAAATTAGGGCATAATTATTAGATTTGTCTGAAGCCATCCAGCAAAAGCTGTTTTTTCCTCCTCAGTGAGTGATAAAAAAATAAATTATATGGATGTAATTTATTCCAGAAGCTCCAAAATAATAGTTAATATTCTTACATCACCTTGATTCTACAAATGTCATTAGACAATTAAACACAAAAGCATGGGTGTGGTTTTCCATGGGAAATGCACACAACTGGTATTCAACAACCTGTTATAAATCCTACAGTCCAACTGCTGTTTACAGTTTCTACCACAGCCTCCCAACATACAGTAGCTTGTTTAAATTAAGTGAGTGTTGTTATTGCTGAGTGCAGTTTTCCTTAATAGAACCTACCCATGACACCCCAGATGGATCAATCATGTACAATTCAGGGCCATCAGGACTGTGAGAACTCAACAACACACTGAAACAGCAAAAGATTATCATTAATACTTGTATACTGGCTTTAATCAATAGACCCTGTCTCACAATCCTTATTAATTTTGTAAATTCTGGGATGTTAAAAAACACTCACTGTTCACAAAGAGCAGTAGGAGTTGTAGTCTGACTTATTCTCTCCAGCAATATGAGATTGGCTTTTGTAGTAATGTCGGGAAAAGGCGCATGGTGTACACGACCATGTAATGCCACAGTAAAACAGAAACAGCCATAAATCAAGGAACTTTGACAAATACTGGAGCAAACAAAAACACTCTAAATACCTCTTACCAATCTAGTGGTTTTTTGGCATTGTCCCCTGCCCCAATCTTAGCACCAACCTCAATCCAATCTCAACCCAACCTCAACCCAATCTTAGCACCAATCTTAGCCCCAACCTTAGCACCCACAATACACTGTACCTTGGTTGTAATTCTAAGCCAAAAAATCAAATCTATCAATTTCCATGACAGTCCAGGTTTTTAATGATCCAATGATCATGAATCTTTTAGCCCTAAAGCATCTGTGAGGCTCAAAAAGCCAAAATGTTGATCACACTGCGCACCGGTGGCTCAGTTGGTTGAGCACCGGGCTGTCACGCGGGAGGTCGTGAGTTCAACTCCAGCCGGACTAACACTCAGGGTAGCGCCCATTGCTACTGCGCATTTTTTCATGCATCGCAGACCATGAAAGTAAACACGATGCCGAAGGTGCAAACATTTTCCACAAGAATGGAACATAAAAGCGTGTGGCATCATGGGATAGCTGTGGACCCAGGTCTTCTCGGAAATGTCACGCAATGACGTGACAGTGCAAATATACCATCGCTTTGAGAACTTCGCAGCGATTTTACACTCTTGAATGCTTGGTGACCCCTATTTTTCTTTCTGTAGATCACTTCCGTTTCTGATTTTGTCCATTTTAACAAAAAACAAAAGAAATCTGTGTGTGAGAAGTTGCAAATAAATTATTTCGCCTTTTATGCTCTTGTGCGACCGAAGTTTTCTTTCTTAGACTAATATGTATCGTTTTTCAAGGTCTATTTCACCTCAGAAAAAGACATCAGCTGCAAAGGTTAATTCAGTTATATTTAGTTATGTTCAATTGAGTATGTTTACCTGATCTATATTTTACTCATGTAGCTTTTTTATTGCTGACAGTTGTAAGCTAAGATCGTCTTAAAATAACCCAATCTTCTAAAAGTGCAGCTCATGATCTCGAAAACAAGCACGGTGACCCCCCATTTTTTTTGCCTTTTTGGCAAAAGTAGATCATTACCTTTCAGCGTGGCAAGTTTAAAAAAAATCTGTACGTGGGAACATTTGGGCGCGAACGTCCTTAAATAACCGAGGAGAAAGTGCTGCCTTTGTAACTACATCTGCAAATGGTTAGACTTTCAAGTCTTCTCAGATGAGGACGATAAGCCAGTGGTCCCGTCCCACAGCCCTTGTTCATTAACTCTGTGGGACGTTAAAGATCTCACACACTATTTGAAAAGAGTAGGGCACGGAGTTTCCGGTGTTGCGGTCTGACCTTTCCAGCATGTGGTCGGCTTGGCAGGATTAGCTTGAAGGGCTTCTGTGTGAATGAGACCACAATTGTTGTGTATAACAGCTAGAAGTCAGGCTACTTAGCCAAGTGCTGGTGCCTCACTCAAACCACGCAATAGATTGGCAACAAAAAAATAACATCCGATAATGAAAAGTACGTGTAAATTGTGCCCTAATGCACTTGCGTGATTTCCAAGTTCATGTAGTCTAATACTGAACCTATTGACAGACTATGAATTGGAAACTGAATGTAACATAAGCAACCATCTTCAAGGGCCAAGTAACAGAAGAACCTAAGATAAAAATTCATTTTGACAATGTCAGCAGTTGTTCATTCCACTCAAACCAGTCACTAACTAAATATTTTATTGAAACCTCTGGGTCTTCACTAAAGATTACAAAGGGATACTTCAAAACATTCAAAACTAATCTAGGAGATACATGTACACTATAAAGGTTATTGTCACACTTACCTACAACCCAATGGTCGCACAGCACTGTATAATGTGTGAGCATGAATGTATCCAGACACTCTGTCAACTAAGTACTGTCAATTTGAAAAAAAGACCAATAGGCTTTGATTACATCTTAATTCCTTACTAATGCCTTATTTATGCATGATTTACCAGTATAAGTAGTTGTAACGATGATATTTTTTATTAATTTATTGATCTAATTTTCCTTGTAATTTCTGTTTGACTGATGTGAATTTTGTACAGTTGTTGTTATAATTATACCAACTTGTAAGCATGTAGCCTGCGAATGCAGACGTATTCCCGGCAGTCGTTTCTCTGCTCCGAAAAAGTAGCAACGACCGCCGGAAATACGTCTGTGTTTGCAGGCTGGTAAGCATATAATTTAACTAATTTATTTATTACTTTGGATGGGGTTATATCTTTGTTTGAGGGTCGTACAATAGAAAACTGTAATAGGTTATTTCATCTCCCTTCTTAAATAAAGTTATTCAGGCCTTCTGATAGGGTGCGATTAAAAAATGCAAATTATGCGATTTTTTCGGGGCAGATTGTGCGATTAGAGAGGCCAATTATGCGATAAATAATGTAAATTGTGCGATTTTTTTCTCAGCAATTTTAAGCTTGTTTTATAAGGTTTCAGCTTGAGAAAAACACTTTTTTGCTGCCCTAAAGACATTTCGAACACAAAGGAACAGTAATTATGTATCTCGATCGACATTAGTTGGGATAAAAAAAAAAGAGGTCTTCTGCACTACCGGTGCACCACGTTAAAAGTTGAAAGGACACAGCTAACATGCCAAATGAATGATCAAGGTGCTTGTCAACCACGAACTTTCGAAGATGGTCAATCACAATAGGGCCATACCCCCATTTATACCAGAGAAAATAAGCCGCGGCTTTCTCTGGCCGCGGCTTACAGAAGACTCCAATGTTCAACCCGTATAAATGGTACAAAATCTATGTTCACGTCTTTTTCAAGCCGCGGCTTATATTGACCTGGGAATATATATTCGTATAAATAGTTCCTTTGGCGTATTTTGTACACCGTGGCCAGAGTAAGCCGCGGCTTATTTTCTCTCGTATAAAAGGCCCTAATATTTCACGACCAGAAAAACATCAGTCCATCGTCCACGTGGAGCGTACCTGTGAGGTACTTTCTTGCTCGATCGTCAGCTGTCAGATTGGGCGGAAGGTGGGAACTTCCTTCTTCATCGAAGAAAAAGCGAGCGTTTTCACAACAAACTTATCCATGAGTAAGTTTTTATCAGTTTTCAACGAAAGAAACTACATTTTGCCGAAACAAATCTCTTCTCTAAGAGAAGGCAACATTTCAGTGGTGTGTATATAATGGCGTGTTTGTGTTGCACCAATAGAAGGAGACTCGTACCAGGTCCCCGACATGAAAAATAAAGCCTTGAACTTCGAATGTTTACGAAATCGAAGGTGACAAAGGTTTTTTAGGCTTTTTCCAAGATAAATCATCTTAAAAATGGCGTATTTATGCAGGAATTTCTAAGAAACGTGTTGATTTATGTTACATTTTATGAATTTTGTGCATCCTTTTGTGAATTGTGCGATTTTTCGTGAATTGTGCGATCGGATGCAATTTGAGGTCGATTGTGCGAAATCGCACCATCGCGTAATATCAGAGGGCCTGGTTATTGTATTGTACACAGATACGATCAACAGCAACAATACTAAGTACCTGTTTAGAGCAAAAAACACATTTTATGATTGCAGGATACTTTGAGAGGGATTCTTCACAATGTCCTGCTATCAGGCTCTATTTTTCACTTGGTGTCATGAAGGATACCTGATTGACTTGATCAGATTTTCACCTTTCATCATTGAACTTGTGCTGAACATAGTTTGCAAGGAAAGGCTTTGATTATTTTTGTTTTCACACAAAATTAAAGTTGTATTAAACTGCTCTTCAGTGTTAAGTCTTCAGGTTTAGAATAAACAACAGTTGATTTTTGGCCGACAGCGTTGGCATCATTTCATAGTTACAGTATAATGTCTTACAGTGGCACTCTACGGTAGCTACAGTGTACATATACCTGGCCTCAGTTGTTCAAAAGGTGGATAGCGCTATCCACAGGATAAATCACTATCCAGCGGATAAGCACTAGCAAAACCAATTGAGCTTAATATCCAGTGGATAGTGATTTATCCCGTGGATAGCGCTATCCACCCTTCAAACAACCCTAACACCCTTCAAACAACTGGGGCCTGGTATTAACTTTACTATTTTGCTATCAATGCAAAAGGCTAATTTTTTTCTGAGAAAAGAAAGAAATTCCCAAATGAACGGCTTTTGCCATGATGTGTTGGTAACCTCTGAGAATTATTATTTATTATTTCTTCTTCTTCTTCTTCTTCTTCTTCTTCTTCTTCTTCTTCTTCTTATTATTATTATTATTATTATTATTATTATTAGGGGGTCTCAACATTACATACTTTGAGAGGAATTGGAGAACCATAACTTGACCTGAAATCTGCAGCTTCTTTTCTGGCTACATTCACAATCTAAAAGAAGCAAATTCTCAAAATTAACGTAAAATAATAAATTATATGGAAATACAAAGACATCAGCAAAAGCAGTCATCAGTATGGAAAAATACCTGTCTTGCATCAGCTATAAGACCCGCTACTGCCTAGAAAGAAACAATACTTTGAAACTAAAAAAAGTCAAGATTAATAACAGATACCTAATCCACAAAATTACTGACTCAGGGCAATCCGTATTCAAACACAAATATTTTGATGGTATCACTCAATGTCTTCATCACTCAAGTGTTTGAGTTACAGTGTAACAATTGGTCGTGTGATTGTAAACCAAGCGGCCACAGTATTTTTAGTGCACTGCAAGCAGCAGGCCCCGGCCCAGGCCCCCATCCCTGTTAAGCGTTGGAATCAAGTCCAACACTTCACAGACAGTTTACATGTAAGCACATAAAAGTAATTGCTACATGTATTTAGAACTATTATAGTTATGGTTGCTATTATTATTGTCTCTTTTATCACAGTTTTTGCTTGTGTCTTTTTGTGCGTCAGCCAGGCACAAACCATACACCTGGGGCATCAGCGATGCAAATCAATATTATTCTTCCCATAAATTAAGCACCTTCCTGAGCACCTTTGCTATTCTTCTTCTTCTTCTTCTTCTTCTTCTTCTTATTATTATTATTATTATTATTGTTTTTGTTGTTATTATTAGTATTATTATCATGCTGTTATTATTATTATTATTACTATTATCATGGCAGTTGTTCTTCACTCACCATTCCAATGTGACTGTCTATGTGTATAATTCGTTTATTTGCCCCATACTCATACAGTTTGGAGAGGACAAGTTTTTCCACACCAAACACCACACCATCTTTCCCTTTTATGCCCACAATTGTCCTGAATAAAATAACAACATGAAAATCATTGTAAAAATGAAATCCACAGTTCCATATTTCATGTTAAGTTACACACCCAAACATGTTTTGTTTTTGGAAACAACTTGTAGCCATAAAGGTCTCCTCGCATCCTGTGTATAGCCCAAGAAAATTGTGGTCTCAAAGTCAGCCAACAAAGAACCTCATGGAAACTACAGTATGGTGTCACTGTTGGGACTGTTACAGATAAAAAATCATAGTATTATATTTTCATTTTAAACCATTTCATACAAACCAATGGCACAAATTTGTGTGCCCTAATTATGCACAGTAGCAGTGTTGTAGCCATGACGTCTGTAAGACTGCTGACTGGTGGGCTCAGTGGGTTGAGAATCAACCTACCGTGGGGGAGACCACCCCATCATCAATCTTTATTTATTGATGATGGGTTGGGGTTTGAACCCATGATCTCCCCCCATGGTAGTTTGTTAAAAGATAAAATAATACCTCCACACTTGAATAAAGTCCTACCGGTCCAACACTCAGGGTCTTGAAAATTAATAACTGAGGAGAAAGTGCTGCCTTTGTAATGATATCTGCAAAAGGCTTGATTTTCAATTTACAACCCTTGCTGTTAATAACATGGGATGTTAAGGAATCTACAAACTGTTTTTGAAGAGTAGGGTGTTGTGGCTTGAAACACTAGTCCTTTGGCAGTTAAATACAGTAACACCACAGATACCACTTATTGCTGGGTTGTACCTTTTTGATTCTATGACATGAGGCCTTGCAATGTGTATTTTAGCCTTGGCAATGTAATGTTTTGATGTCTAACACATAAAATAATACGTGAACATAATCTGAGTCTTCTACATACTTAGACCTAAAATAATTACTGAGTCTTCTACACACATACTCAGACCTAAAATAACTTCTGAGTCTTCTACATACATACTCAGACCTAAAATTCCAAACTGAGGTTTTACATACCCACTATTCTCAACAGCCTTAACAGCATACTCAACTTGAAAGACTCTTCCATCAGGAGAAAACTGCGAGGCTGACAGATCGTACTAAGCAAAAAAACAACAGATACACAAAAGCAAATAAATTAATAACAACAATAAAGCTGTAAACTAACTTTGGTGCTCACCAATCAAGCCTCTTCAAAACATTGCTTCTTAGGTGCTTAGGAAAAGTTAGTTCATAGACGGAAACAGAAGTTTAGGTTATGACAAGCAAA
Organism: Montipora foliosa; assembly: GCF_036669935.1. Taxonomy (NCBI): domain Eukaryota; kingdom Metazoa; phylum Cnidaria; class Anthozoa; order Scleractinia; family Acroporidae; genus Montipora; species Montipora foliosa. The sequence goes on along the minus strand of NC_090880.1, from coordinate 34,950,592 downwards.
AACTGAAAAACTGTCACGTCAGAGAGATCTAGATCTACACATGTGTAGACGTTTTTACAATTCTTCAAGGAAATCTGTTCTAACAAGTTTAAAATTATCCGAATGAGGGAAGGAGCATAAAGTTGCTTAACCTACCCCAGTCCCAATAGAGCTCATGATCACAAATCTGTTACTACCTCTTCGATAATATTCAACTTCAGAGGACTTAGAAAAGTTCTTCAAAATGGCAGTGCCATGCCATGCGCAGTAATCTGTTAAGTCACATTCATGTCCAGGGCTTTTCAATATTAGGTCTTACCCTCCCGTCCCATATACCGGCTTTCAACATAAACGATTGTTTCCGTGCACGTTCTTATTCCATATATGGATGCAATATCTGAGTTCCGACACGTGCTCACTGGTCTGGAATAGTACTGGAACAGTACATGGTCGAACAAGTCTTCGAGCAGATACAAAACAGGTTTGTTATCGCACTTTTCTTGAAATTTTGAGGTAAAATAGCTTTTATTTTTGTCCGAGGGCTTGACCTTGATATGGACGAGTGGAAAAAATGTTTTGGCTAGGCTTCGCAATTGCGTCCCTAGCCTGTGGTTGGAATCGTCCAAATTGTTGTTTACAACAACAAAGTCGTGATGAAAATTTTCGCAATATCGAGACTTTTCGTGAGATCTTGCGTCTACAATTTTTACAGCTAAAAATTTGTTTTTGGCCGGCATAAACGGTTCGAAATACCGTTCGTGTGGCCTCATGATCGATTATGATGGAAAGGTCGGATGTGTGCACAGAAAGGAAGAGGAAGAACGGAAATTTTTTTTGTTGGAATGATGGAATAATGCCATTTTGTGGGGTGGAATAACGGAATAACGACTTATATTGTCTGCAGTAAGTTGAATTTTTTTCAATGGGATAATGAGTTATTGTTTACTGGAATAATGGAATAACGAAAATTTTCGAGCAGAAACAATAACAACCCGATTATTCCTCTTCGACCCCCGAAACCGTGTCGCGATCGTACATTCTACAGTTAACGGAAACGTATGCTGGCGTCTTTAGAGTTAGGGTTAGAGAATCTTCTTGTAAAACGGTTATTGGAAAACTCTATGAAACGGTAAATTTGTGCTAGAGACGTATCTTCTTCCAGACCGGATGATCCATAGCCTATGTACATCCGCCCACCTCCCCTCAGAACTTAGGGAGCATTCGAGATGCGGATGGCAACCGGAAGTGAGCTGTTTTCCCTTTTAACTTTCCTTCACACAACCGCATTAATATTTCTAAGTATCTTTTCTCCGTTGGAGATGATTAGTGTAAACGTCTGGGAGACACCACTGTCCTGGAACGCGAAATTTTCCCTTCCGGTTGCCGTCCAGCTTGTCCCGGACGGATGTACCATCTCTAGTGTAAATTCTGTCACGTTCAAGAATTCTCTTTTGATTTGGCCGTCTCAGTGTTATCAGAAATAACCCACAAATAGCGGTGACAAAGAGCAGATATAAACGCATCATTTGAAATTATCTTTTACTTGACGTTTCGTATGCTTCTGCGTACATCTTCAGAAGTGACGGTTAATACAAAATTGGAGTTTAAATATACAGGATCGCTAACTTATAGACTATTAACTATTACTGAAGTAACAATAGAGGTGACAAAAACTAATAAAGGCACAGCTTTTCGGTGTTGACATATTCATTTAAGGTCGGCTTTAAATCGTTGATCACCAGTGTCTCCTTTATTTTACAGTGAGTGTTGGATGGCCCTTTCGCTAAAATTTCAAAATGATCCCATGTTAAACTGTGACAAGTTGATGTAAGATGGTTAGGGTGGGGCTCTTGCTTATCATGTTACATCAACTTGTCACAATTTAAAATGGGATCATTTTGAAATTTTAGCGAAAGGCGATCCCAGACTCACTGTAAAATATAGGAGACACTGGTGATCAACGATTTAAAGCCGACCGTACTTTAAACAAATATGTCAGCAGCGAAAAGCTGTGTCTATTAGTTTTTGTCACATCTATTGTTGCTTAATAGTTAATAAGTTAGTGATCTTGTTTGTATGCTTTAACTCCGGTTCTGTATTAACCATCACTTCTGAAGATGCATGCAGAAGCTTACGGACCGTCAAGTAAAAGATGCGTGAATATCTGATGTGTGTGTTATTGCATTGAAGAATTCCGACGTTTCATTTAGGGCCGGGTTGTCACGAACTTCTAAGTTCCGGAAAAAAAGGAAATGAAAAACCCGATTTTTTGTTCGGTATCCTGACGAAAAAATCGGCCCCTTTTGTTTTGGAAAGCAAAGAAAAATTCCGCTAGTGCTAGTTTTCTCAATTTTGCAACAATTTCCTTCAACTTGTAGCGCAACACTGTCTCTTTGCAAGCTGAAACAATTTGTTGCTTCTTTAACCAGCTTCGTGGCCAACTTGTCAGGCAACAAATCCAGTGTTGCAAGTCGCGTTAACTGATGTTGCGGAAAATTGAAGGAAGCTCAAATTTTGGCAGCAAATTGATGCAGTGGAACGACTTCTTAACTGCTTCAAAATTTTTCCATTTCGACTGCTGGCCTTCGTTTTCTTTTTTTATTTCGCGGACCAACGCCGTTCTCAAATCGTTTTCCTCGAGCTCCCTATTCGTGTGGTTCAAATTTGATGTTTCGTCTGACAATTTCCCACCTTCCTTCGCACACAGTATTCTTGTTTCTCCGTCAGCCGTATATTTTTGTTTCCATTTTTCGCGATGCCGCGCTTGTCAGCGACAACCAGTCACAAGTCTCATTGCATGAATTTTGTTGCCAAAAGTACTTAGCTCCCCTAAGCGGAAATGGAAATGCTTGTTAGCAGTTTTCCGTACGGTAAAATCTATGGAATCAAAGCAATAATGTTTTAATGAACAAATATGTTTAAATTATCTAGAGATGATCATACGACTAAAGCGAAGTGCTTCTTACCATAAAACCATATGTCTTTCTCTCTATTGAACTAGCTAGACTGCCAGCAGTGAGTCCTTTTAGTCACGGAAGCGAGTCTAGGCCACAGTTGTTCGAAGGGTGGATAGCGCTATCCATTGAATAACTCAATCAATTTTGCCAGTATTTATCCGCTGGATAGTGATTTATCCCATGGATAGCGTTATCCACCTTTTGAACAACCGAGGACAGGAGAGAATGCTACATTTCGCTCCATCGTCATTCTCCCCTGCTCTCGCTTTCGTAACCAACTGACTGCTAGCAGTCGTATTTTTAACTAAAACTGGAATCAGTCTCTGATCGTTTTCCCATTTAACTTATTGTTTGTGACCTTTGACAACGCCATCGTTATGAAAACTCGTTTCGTTGATGGCTTTTTGTGTTGTCTTTATCATTGCAGGCATACTTCTTATTTTGTCTCGTTTATGGGCATTAATCAGATGATTAATTGAACAATGAAGACGCCATTAACTCCACGAACTCTCGAGCTTTTCAAACCTCAAGGAACCGGTCTCCTCGACTTAATAGCTCCTGAGGTTTTCTATCAAATAATGGTTTTTCTACAACCTAAAGACATTCAAACTTGTATGTGCGTTTCAAAGAAATGGAAGGTGAGTTGTAGTTGAGTGATTTATATGCCCTTGGCTTTGATGTTTAAACACGGTGGCATCGAAAGCTTGCAGAGTCTCTAGCAGCCAAATTTTAATGTGGAATTTCAATTGGCCATTTACCAAGCATAATGGAGTTGGAGCTTGGGACCCTCGAAATCAATTTCCGTGAGAAATCAAAAGCGGGATTTTAACCCCAAAGGCAAGTATGTCTCCTGGCATAAAACGTCCGGTTCTTTCTTCTTTCAGTTGTTACTGTCGACAGGTTACTTCTGGAGGAACTACATGAACCATTCCTTCGACTTCGACGACGACAACGATGAAGAACTAACAGGCATTTTACACGAACTTGGCAGTGCGTGGTTCTTTGGGTGGGGCCAAGGGATGGTACAACCATTATCCGAGGGGGAATTGTTTGAAGAGTTCCCAAGGCGTTGGAAATGTGGGATAATTCACCCGGTTGGGTCTGATTCCCGAAATAGAGTGGATGATTATAAGGCAATGTACGAAGCGCTCTATCAGCTGCAGAAGCTTCAAGATGAAGTTTACGAGCGAGAGATTGTATATAGTAAGTAGCATTATAGTTTACAAGAATCGGAGCACTTCAACCTTCCCCAAGTTTTTTCGATGGCTGATGTCCAATGCAATCCTCAGCAGTTTTCTTGTACATCAGAATTTTAAACCGTCGAGAAAGCTGTCAGTTAAGGAGCTTTAGCAAGGACGATAAAGACTACGAAAACGGCACCGCAAAATATTACTTCACGTTGTGTAATCATTTCGCAACCATTCCAAGTTCTTCGGTGTGAAAAGTGTTTGTCAGCATTCTACGAATAATATTGATATGAACGGTGTGGCTGTTTGAACGGAAATTGAAACTTACGTCCTCCACATCACCTCAAATTTGATCTTGTAAGGTCTTTTTTTTTTTTTTTTTTTTTGCAAAGCAAGGAAAAGAAATGAACAAAAATGGGTCTTTTAACCAATTAATGATATTCTTGTTTTAAGCTGTTTCCCTTTCTCGTAGCCTTCGTCGTGGCTTTAAGTTCCTGTTAAGCAATCTTCACCTGGCTGCCAGCCACAACAAAGGAAATTCATCGACATGGAGAAATCGCGAAATGATTGGAAATACGTGAATTTATAATTTCCATTCGCGGTTTCCGAGCTGTCGTCGGGTTCTTTCTCAAACTTTCTGTTGTTTATTGTTTTGTTTCTCATGTTTGTAGCTCCTAAGCTCAGCCTTTCTTTGATTCGTTACGCACTGCTAATCAGCTGAGGTTGAATTCCAACAGACCAACACTCAGGGTCTTAAAATATTTGAGGAGAATTCACAGTCTTTGCTTCGTCCATTGGTCGCATATGGCTAGACTTTCTGGTCTTCGTAGATCAGAAAGACAAATCGAAGGGCCATTCAACACTATTGCTAATGAACTGTGCAATACATTGTAATGCGTATACGCTGTTCGCTCGTTGTTGGGTAACAGTCCCAGGTGTTTTTTGTGACGGTTATGATTGAGTGGGTAATTACTCGGTGGAGGTCTTAGCCAGTAAAAGGTACCACAAAATTTGGGGGGGGGGGGGGGAGGGGGCTGGGTGAGAAAAAGGGCTAAAGACCGTTAGACACGTTAAGTCGTGTCACGACGACTTCACTTTCTATCATAAAATCGGTAAAATGGGAAGACCCTTTCAGATCGACGACTTAAACGTGTCTTTCATGAAAAGGCCCAACGTTTCACTGTACCAGTCATGTTTTTAGATAGGGCTGTTTTGCTAAAGATAATGAATTTTCAGTTTACTTTTTAACTATATAGAGCAGTGTGTGCCATGATCGCATAGGAAGACACCGCAGGCGCCGAGCACCGTGCCTTTACTTGTACCACGGTACCCCCGGCTGGCGGTAGTGATGAGAGTACAGTAAGTGAATAGAGCTTCAAGAATTTAAGGGGGTGAAGCCTGGAGCAAAGTGTTTTTGCTTGGGGTGGGAAGTTGCTAAAACCTTAGCCTATTGGGTGGGAAGACTTTGTCATTGTGGGCCATTTTCAGAACCTGTTCGATTTTTTTGTTTCGATAAAACACTTCTTTTAAGTCTTAAGGTTGCAAAATAACAACGGGGAATAAAAGTGTAGACTATTATATTTTAAATTTGATGTCTAACCGTTACCCTTACCTTATTGTTGAAAATAGGAAGGAAATAATTAGATTTAAAGGGACACTTCGTGTTGTATATCAAAATTGGGCGTGCCTCAAAGCGAGTCTAAGTGCGAAGTCTCTGTGATGTTAATTAGTCCTACTTTACATATAAACAGCGTTCGTGCTACTCCTTGAAGTACTTGAAAAGCCCTGGAATTTAATTTTGGACTTCAAGGGCGCTTGAAAAGCCCTTGAGAAAAAGGATTTTGTGGAAAACTGCTTGAAAATTCCTTGAATTTTTGCTTGGGTGAAAATTGTTGAGATTGCATCATGCTAAGTTAAAGAGACATTTCAAAAATTGAGCCCAAAATTGACTATTAGGGAAACATTAAACACAAAAATTAAAATGCCCATGCGTGCGCTTAACTTGCAGGATGTGGTAAGGAACATCAAGGTAGGCTTTTTCAGCAAAGAAAACACTGAAGCACTATGTACGGCATAGAAATCTTCTTATAAAGACTCCTTGAAAACTCAGTTCCTGGTTATTGAAAACTCCTGGAATACTCCTGAAATTTTACAGACAAAATCCAGCATGAACCCTGTATAAATGAAAACTAATTTACATAAGAAAAACGTCGCACTTAGACTCGCTTTGAAGAGGAGGCAGACGCGAACTCGGAAATGGCCTATAAGGTGTATTTCTGGACAAAAGTACTTTTATGACAAGAAGCAGTTTGCCGTAATCGAGTCTGCGCGAAAATGGACGAATGCTCGAATACTTAATTAACTGAGCTTTTTCCCAATCTACTTATAGCAAGTCTCTAGTGAACTCTGGGTAGTTCCAGTCCTTTGTGGGGGCTAACGGACAGTTAGCGTTATTTTAGGTCAAGGTAAAGGCAGCAGTTTATCCTCAATTGAGGAGCAGCAGTTGAAGAAAGCGCGAGGGGACACTTCCCGACGCTTATTAAACGCTTGCGTCTTATTACTTTGCATATCTCGACATAACTGCAGAAAAGAATGGAAATTATCTTCTTGAAAGTTGTTTAAGCTGCTCGACGGGAAAATTAACAGTTAACATGCAAGAAATGAACGAAACAAGATTCTTAGACTTTTAGTAAGAGGCGAATTTTTCTTTTTGACTTTCTCCGTTTGCCGTAAACACGTCATGCTACTAGTATATCTCTCCATTTAGCATCTAGTACACATCGTTAACTATGGACGGTTTTCTTTTCACAGCTGGCTCTCATGAGAATAAAGGCGAATGTCCAATTGATGTGATTTTATTCCCTTGGGATCGCGATGAATTGCCGTCTCAAGAAGAAATTATGGAGATATTCCACCTCAACGCGAACCTTCAGTTAGATGTTAGGGTCATGAGATCAGAAGGGAACTTTGCCGATGAAAACGAACTTGAAAAAGTGTTTAAATGTCGGAGACAACTGCCTCACGAAAGCAGCTTCTTCGAAATTCTGCCCAAGGTTTTAGAGGGGTATGTTTAACAATAGTTAACAGGGTCCCATTTTTTTACCCTACGACGACATTTAACCACACCCATGAGATTAAGCTACAGTTTTTCCGGTGTCTTTTCCCCTAGACCGTAAAAGCGTTTAAGTTAAATGACCACGTGCGTGAAAACTGAGAATTTGTCCCAAAAGATACTGAATCCCGATTTTCCAGCACTTAGCACATCCGCTTTGACTCGTAGCTGTTTCAACGTGTGCGCATGCAACATGAGACCACGTTTTCTAGAGTGGACAGGCCAGACCTCAAAACCGTGGACTCTATACCCTTCTCTTTTATATTAGGGGGTGTTTACATGATACCGGTACGAGTTTCATTCTGGTACGAGTTCATCCCGGTTCTTACTTATCGCTCTGTATTTGTTTACATGATACCGGTGAAAAATCTTATACCAGTACAACTCATACCGGTATGAGTTCATCCCGGTAGTTGTACCGGATCGAAATTCTCATAACGGTATGAAAAGTTATGCCGGTATCATGTAAACGCTACATTGACTCCCATTCCGGTACGAGTCGTCAAGTCGTGGTGGACTGGGACTATTGACGCATGCGTTGTATTTCTAAATATTGGACGCCATTATTGTTTTGGTTCATGCGTCATCCCTGTGTCAATATTTGTGTCGTCCATGTAAACGCGGTATGAAATTGACAACTCTTACCAGAATGAAACTCGTACCGGTATCATGTAAACACCCCCTTGGTGTGAGGATTCATTAACACCCGACAGGAACAAGAGTTGTGACACGGGGCCTAGGGTTTATTGTTCTTTGAAGAGGAAATTACAGTGGTAGCACTTTCTTCCCAATAGACCAAATCAACTAACTCTATGTTGTACCCAATTCAAATCTCCCAGGATTGAAGGGGCTATGTCACGCAAAATGATTTGATTTCGCAAAAATTTTCCCAAAATGGCCAAAAAGTAGAATGAAACATTGCAATAACCACTTACAACTGTTGAACAACATAACAGAAATACAGCAAAAGGAAAGAGAAGCATGGATAGACACAAATGGATAAGATTGAAAAGGACTGCATTTGAGTAATCTTGCAAAAGGTTGGCCCGACATTTTTCAAGTTTATGGCAAATGGCCTTGATACAGGTCGTTCTTGCTCAGAATCATCTTGTTTGTGATATAACGATAATTTTATCCGTAAAGGATTCCACATTACCATTTTCGAGTTTTAAACTCGTGATTAATTAACTAAAGATTTCTGAATTCTCCTAAACACCCTAAAATAACGTGACATAGCCCCTTAGAGATTTTTTGTGTATTGTATTTTCATGATAATGTAGCATTCACATTTAATTGAAACGGAAATGCCTGGTTTTATTCCCAAAGGGTTTGAATTGGGTAAAACATCGAGTTAGCCAATTAGGTCCATTATTTTTGAGACTGAGCAAAACTTCGGAGGTCGAACTCGATGTCTCCCACGCTGTAGTTCGATGCCAACGTATTATGTGTGTTTTGTTGTCAGGTATGTCCAAGTGTCGGTGGATTATCGAGGTCGAAGTCGGACTTTCAGGCCCTGCCCGGTTTTCATTTTAACTCAACTTTCCCCTGGTTGGTGTGGAGGAGTCTTAACGGGGGTCTGGTAACGAAAACAACATCGTCTGGATTACATTCCATATATGGGTTTGTCCCGGCCTTGCGGACTGGGGACATCGCAAGAACACGTTGCCTTAGATAATTCTGCAAGGAAACCCGGCTGGATTAAAAGTACGTTGATTTAGTCTGTGAACAAACATCATCTCTCAAGAATGCAGACGTTCTATATTCACAAAAAATGGAACAAATGTTACCGAAAAACGGCTAAGCTTTCTTTGCTGTCGAAATGTAGTTCTCTACGACACGTAAAGAAAACGAACACTTTCAGTGACGACGGAGGCGTATGTACGCCAAATACGGCCCTTATAGGTTGCATCCTGATTTTCGCGTCTCGAAGAAAAGAAAAGAAAGTTGAAGTTATTACGTCAATCATATATGCGTTGGTGTGGATTGGTTTTATCATTCATTTGCAGTCAAAGAATAGTTGGCCGGCATTGCAATGAAATCGTTCAACAATTGTAATGAAGTCCTCTTCAGGGCAGTTATTAAAAAGTATTATAAAGAAATTGACAGTTTTACTGCGAGTCGCTGCTAACAGTACCAGCATGCTGTTACAGATGTAGGCTGTAAACTAAAATTTGCCATGAACAAGACGAAAATCTCGAAGAGAAGTTGTAAATAAAAGAACACATAAATTGATGTTGGCCTGTGTGTGGACCCGTATATGTCAGTTGGGAGAAACCATGACCATTCCTTTATTCAACCTGCATAACTGGCGTTATTTGGCTCGGGAAGGGGGGGGGGGGTCTTGAGCCATGCGAGACACGCGAGGGAATAAAAAAGGAAAAAAATAAGGGATGGTGGTTATATTTTCTCCCTTACTCAGCAGAGTGCATGTGTTCCCCCTCCTTCTCGTAACGCCTAAACAATAATTTAGTGTTTTTCTTTGTGGTATATTCGCAATTCAAATTTTCTGTTTTAGTTTTGTTTACGAACGCGACCAACGGCGGGTTTGCAGTTTTGTGTCAAACTCGCTTGAAACTGAAACTTGTTTCCTGGTTTTCTTTGAAATATTACACTATAAACGTTAAATTAAATAATTTATCAAGTCCTGAGTGTAACAAAACGTACCACGTCCGTTAACTACGCAAACGGGAGACTCAGGTAGCAGTTCGAACCACGAACAACCAGGGTGGGCTGTAACGCTTTGGTTTCTGTTGATCTGCTAGTTATTGGCCTATTTCATTTCCCAAAACACGTTTCCCATTGGCTAGGCTTTTTAACCAAAAAAGGCAATTAGGTAGGCAGAAGAAAGCGGTCATAATTCAGTCTGCTGATCGAGATCTCGAACCATTTATACATCCATGCCATTGAAAATAGTCCCGTCTTTCGCGGACAGTAGTATTTAGAAAACACACGATACACATTTTTAATCAAATTCTAGTGCAGTTGGCTTTCTGAGCACCGATGAATCCCAACCAATGAGAAAATATTCTTTCTTTCCAGGGTGTTGATCAAAACTGCAAATGCATTACTGAATTTCAATTTCACGTCAAGGTTGTGTCATTCGAAACCAGCGTCACTTTTCACTTTCAAGGTTGTCGCTGGGAAATAAAAGATGTCATTATTTATTCAGAAACCATAGATTGAGTTTAAGGACACTGAACTCCTTCTCTGATGGATGGCTTTCAGTCGACTCATCTCCTTTCTAGAATTGCGTTCATTTGCGTCCTCTTTGTTGCTGGTACTCAAGGTCAGTTAATTTTTACCCTGATTTCTTCTCGGCATTAGTTTTCACCGAAGGCCCCTCCCAAAGTTTTGAAAGCATTCTGCGTTAAGGGCCCTCGCGCTTAAAATAATAGCAATTCTACAGGCTGACATGCTGAAATTTGCGTTTCTCCAGAAGTCAGCAACTTCAGGAACAAGATTTAAAAAAGGGAGTTTTTAGGCCAAGACCGAGAGGAGATGGACCGTTGAAAGTTAAAAAAAAAATTTTACTTTACGACAAGCAACTCCTTGCCGTTACCCGTTTGTCATTTCACGTGAAAGCGAAGCAAAATTTCCGTACTAATATTCCACAAACTTTAATACTGATTTAGAGTTGCTTATGCCACGAACTTTGTTGCCGAAAGAGCGCCTCGATTCGGCGTTAAGCGAACTTTTGGATACGAATCTCTGAAATGCAACTTTCTCTGAAAAATGTGGAATTCCTGGTCTCATTGGTTCAGCTGAGGTCCCATGATTTATGAGTCAAATGGACAATGAGTCATGAATCAATGAGACTCACAGTCAATATAGCAATAATTTATTGGTTAAGCCTAAGCCCTCGTTTTAGTGATTAGGTCTAAGCACTCTCTGAAATTTTAGCTTTCATTTTATGGGTTAGGGTAACTGCACTAACTCATTGACTCATGACTCATAACTCATTGATTCATTGACTCAAATACTTGATACTCGGTTTAGCTTGGAACATTCCTTGCCAAAAAAAGTCAGTGCGGTCACATGATTTTCACTTGAGTGATATCTTCAAAAAAAGGAGAGTTCAGCGCTGTAGATAGTGTATCGGACATAGCAACGGCCTTTGGCTGGTGAGGTAATCGACTCTTATCTCTCAAAAAGTGAGTTTAAGTCTTTCTTCTGTGGCAAGTTGATAAATGCCCTCAAAAAACGTTTTCTTGCCTCCGAGCAGGCTCTCCGAGGGACTGGGGTGTGGTGCCACACCCCACTCCGTGCTCGCAGCCTAGAAAAACGGTTTTCGATGGTGACAATCCTGTCAGCTCTTAAGTTAACATCCTGAATAATCGAATTTGAGACTTTCTTATACTTTTCTCTCCCCTTTCTCATTTCCTTTACTTCTCTTTCGTTCTTTTTTCATGTCAACTAGGATAGTGGTAGAGTCCATTTGGTTTCCTTCCATTCATTGGCTGGGAATGGGTGATTTTGCGTTTGTAAGGGACCTTGTGTGCTGTCATACCTCTTGTATTTAAAAAATACAGGCCAGTAGCGGTACTTCGGAACTATTTGGCTGAGCGATGCACCATGACAATGCACCACGTGATTTCGACCCGCTTAGACCATCTCCTATTTTGGCCGATTGATTGGTTCAACTTTAGTTGAACGAATGTTGGGAAAAAGTTGAAACCGGTTAAACTAGCTTTTAGTCTCCGAAGCGAAAGGAGAGAAATGTGTGTTAGTCCGCTGTCATAATCATAGTGATAAGGGATGAATTCGTTGATTAATAAATAATAATAATAATAATAATAATAAAAATAACAATAATAATAATAATAATAATAATAATAATAATAATAATAACAGAAGTACTTTGTGCGCATTTCTAATCGCAATGCGCCTACAATTTAAATGGAAATGAATATCCAATTTATGTTTAGTATAAGAATCTAATATAAAATATTAATAGTACATAAAATTATGTTCATATAGTATTCATATAATGAGCATATAATATTCATAAAGTGAACATATAGTATTAATCTGAAAAGTGTTTTTTAAACAAATGCTTTGAGCCGAGATTTAAACGTTTCTGTAGTTTCTGATTCTTTATTATATCTCTCAGATAGTGCGCGCGCTGTAATTGGCTAAATTAGCGGGCCGTATTCTACAGTACGGTCCGCTGTACAGCCCGCTAAATTTAAAATTTCGACAAAACATCATCTAGCGAGTTTTTCATGTCATTTCTGTTGCATAAACTTGTACTGAAAACTGTTTGAATCTTGCAAGCAACTATTTCAAACTTAACAGCCAAGAAGATTTAGTTTTTGGGATTTTGGCACGGCATTCTTTGTGGCAGTTGAACCTTCCGCTTCACTTTGACTAGTTTCCTTGCCCGCGCGCCGGTTAACCTCAGAGATATAATAAATATCTTCCTAACCTCGTTTTCTCGGTCCGTACTGTAAGTTACGGATCCTCGTTTTTTCCCGTTGATTTATGGCCCAAGCGCGAAGCGCGCGGGCCATCAATCAACGGGAAAAAACTCGGTCCGTAACTTACAGTACGGACCTCGAACTCGGTTAGTAAGAGGTTTTGCTCTCTCTCTTTCGGGCATGCGCAAAAGAGAAGAGCTCTGGGGTCGAGAGACTGAGTTAACACCTTCTATTAGAACAGAAGAAAGAAACAAGTCAATGCGTCTGCAAATGTTGTTTGTGCTGTAAGTGTGAGCCATCCCTACCAGTGCTAATTACACAATCACTTTATAAAATTTCAGGTCTTCAGAAAGGAAACGTCAACATCGTGTATGTTTCCCTTTCGGGACAAGACACCGACACCTGCGGTGAGTTTTCTGATCCATGTCGTACAATAGATCAAGCCGTTTATCGGATAGACTGGGATGGCTACATTTATCTAAATGGGTCTGGCACCAAGTTGCAACCTTTTACCTGCAAGGGAGACCGTGAGAATGCTATTGCGCATGATCAGGATCTAGGAATTTCAATCGACAAAAGTGTCTCGATGGAGGGATTCGAATCTACGCCTTACGTTGCATGCGAAAAAGGATTTCACTTTTACAAATACCAGAGAAGAGTGAGAGTGAAGTTATCTGGGATTGCTTTTAACGGGACTCCCCTCATGTTCGACGATTGTGATCAAGTTCAGCTCATAAACTGCTCCCATAAAAACACAATGAAACCTGTCACCGTTACGACAACAACAATTCCAGTCTTTCGTTTTGATATCCAAGGAGCCCTTTTCTTTCAAAACAGCTATCACTGTGTGAAGATCACGGTAGGGGAGGGCAGCTGCCATTCTCTCTTCATGGAAATAAAACGGGCGAGATTTCAAGAAAATGGAGTGCTTGACATTGAACGACATGTGTCACTCAAGGCTCTTATCTCCATAGCAACACACGATCGGGCCTATTCAAGTCTAAGGCGTGTTCACCTTTCTTTCTCTGATGTTACGTGCACGAGAAACACTATGCCATTCTTGATTTTAGATGTACTCACAGCAATGACTAAAGAACTATACACAAACGTAGAGATACTAAACAACAGCTTCTCTAATTCACATAACAAAGACAAAAGACACTTTACAGACGGGATGTATATTTCTAGAGCAGGAAAGCCCGACGTTAGCTTTGTGAATTTCATCTGCGCTAACAACAGTAACAACCTAGCTCTGAGATGCATCAAGATCTCTTCCAACTCGACCAAAGTGAATATCAAAAATTCATTGTTTATTGAATTAAAAGTAAGAAGTGGAAAAGGCGGAGCCGTGTCAGTTGTCTGCAAGCGTCACTCTTCTTTGGTCGTGACAAATACCACTTTTGCGAATACCTCTGCTAATTTCGGAGGTGGGGCTATTTTTCTCGACGCTTCTGTGAAAGGAAACTTAAGACTAAACCTCACCAATGTTAATTTCACGAACTGTGACGCACAAACAGAAGGGTCGGCAGTGATGGTCGGCAAATCACACCAACTCAAGGCCAAGCCAATAAAGTATACTTTGTATGCGCAGATAAAAAACGTTCAAATCAAAAATTGTTACAGTCTCGACAGTGCTATCTGTCTAATGCTAGGAAGCGGCCACGTGACATTTGAGCAGTTTCATTGGACAGGTTTCAAACACGAAACCGCGGGCGCTATATACGTGGGAGGCCCCTTGGCAAGACAGAGGTTACTATTAAAGAATCCTCTTTCACCAATGGGGGCATTTTTGCGAGGATTACAGCTTTGAAGAAGCATAAGGGATGTGTACGGATAGTGAATACCTCCATGTTTAATAGCCAAGATAGCGCTTTGGTGATAAGTCCTAAATACAAAATCTCTCTTCTCAACACAACAATCTCATCGAGCAAGCACGCTTTGGACATATCCGAATCTGCTCGAGGGAGGAGTCTTTTAAACCCTGTTCAAGTTGCCATTGACAACTGCACCTTTACAGACAACGTGTATGACGTTAATTTAACATTGAGAGACCCTCGTTCAGTTTCGTTCACAATCGTAAACTCGATTTTCAAGGGCACAACTTCGAAGATTCAGCGCCATGGTCACGCTGTTCGCTTCGTTGTGCCACCTTTGAAGAAACTTAATCGCTCAACAGCCAAAATAACCCTGGACAAAGTTATTTTTGATTCTCGCCCAGCCAGCAGTTTCGCACTTTTCTTTCCAGGCAAGAAAACCATAATAGTGCGAAGGTCAATATTCCACCGTTGCGCATCTTTTCGAAGAGAAGAATGGGATTGCGGGAACAGCAAGTCATTTTACGTGACTTCGTCAGGAGCAATTTCGATCATGTCGATCATTGACAAACCCTGGAAACTTGGATGCTGTCAGCGAAACACTCAAGACAACACCCACCCCCAGTGGAGATACGACAGTCACGTGACATTTGAGGATACGATTTTTCAAGAAAACGCTGGTTTATACGCAGGTGCTGTGTTTGTAAGCAACGGATTTACAACCTTTCAAAATTGCTCCTTCGAAAATAACCTCGCGGCGCGAAAAACAGGCCAAGTCTATTCCTCTTATGGTACCGGCAGAGTAGAATTTTACAACTGCTCTTTTTCGAGTTTTCAAAGGATGAATGCAACTCTCGGAGTGTATTTTGGCCATGTTGCTTTCTTTTACTCAGAAAGTGAGGGGTCTGTTGTATTTTGGAACACCTCTATGATATCAGCCGTCGAGCAAAGGAGTTCCTATTCTGTTCTCGAGATTACAAACGGAGCCTACGTCGATATTGATGAGAACACGATTATCCAGTGCAGACGGAACCAGTTGTCCCTTCAAAATGCGACGCACTTTATTTACACGGAAAAACGAAAAAAGCGTTATTGTCTAGTAAATGTGACTGTCCTTAGGTTCTCGTGTAGGCTGTGCTCGCCTGGTTATTACAGCCTTCAAACAGGACACTCTCATGGACTTACTGTGAACGATTCTTTCCGATGCCAGCCATGTCCGTTAGGGGCCACATGCATTAGAAACGACAAAAACATAGCAGCCAAAGAGGACTTTTGGGGATACAAAATCCCAGACCAACGACCAATGAAGCTGAAATTTGTTCCCTGCCCAAAGAAATACTGCCGGACTCCGAACCCGCGATCGGAATCGTCAGCATACAATAGTTGTTTTGGTAACAGGACGGGTTTCCTATGCGGTCAGTGTGCCCCTGGTTTCTCTGAGTCACTGTTTACCGCCGAGTGCAAGCGAGCTACAAAGTGCAGTCATTATCTGTGGATTTTCATCTTTTCATATTCGTTTGCATTAGCCTTATATCTCATCACTAAACCTCCTCTTTTGTACTTCGTAAATGAAAAACAAATCCTCTGGTTCATCAAAAAGAACAGAAATTTACCAACTGATAACATTCGCCAAGAAAATGAAAAATTGGACAGTGGATATTTAAAAATTGTTTTCTACTACTACCAAGTTGCGGACTTGCTATTGGGAAATTCACTAGAGGAAGTGATCCCCAAGTTTCCTTTCACCTTAGCTCTTCTCTCCGCATTCAATTTTGAAGTGCAAGCCATTTATAGAGGAATCGATTGTCCTTTACCAGGACTAACGGCAGTGACAAAACAGTTGCTTCTATCCGTTGCGGTGTTTGGCACAATGGCAAATGTTTGTCTTATATATTGCATTCACTTTGTCCTCAATTTGGTGCGCAAAAGGGCGAGAAGACCGCCAGTGTCTCACTACATGGCTGTCGTCTTGGAGATACTGTTGCTAGGTTATGACAGGCTTGCGGAAACATCACTGGTATTGATGCAATGTGTCAGCATTGGCTCCAAGCAGCGATTGTTCATTGACGGGAACACGCCGTGCTGGCAGACTTGGCAGTACCTTCTTCTAGGTTACATAATCGTGTTTTTAGTTCCATTCATTGCTGTTTTGTATTGCGGTTCTTTAAAGCTGCACAAGTCCTCCATTTCTGCACGAGCGTTCCTAGCAGCCTGCGTTATTCCTCTACCGTTCTTAGTCTACTGGCTCTTGAAGTGGGTTTTTAAAAGAGGGTACGGAAGAGAAGAACGCGGAGAAAGACGCGCGGCTACTAGTTGTTCGGACAAAGAAGTTATGAAGGTCTTGCAAGAACCATTCCGCGCTCCTATTGGCGAGAACGGTGGAGCGCTCTACTGGGAAAGTGTTCTCATTGGTCGACGGCTCATTCTTCTTACATTCCATTCCTTCATTCAAAACGCCATGCTTCGTTTTTTTCTCATGGCTGGAGTATGTGACTTCATGGCGATCCATCACATTGTTAAAAAACCTTTCCGCGACCCCAAAGCCAACAAAATTGAAGCGATCTCCCTGATAACGTTGGCTATCGTTGCTAAAATTAGCCTGATCAAAGCCACTCTTTTGTCTTCTGGAATAGATGCCAAGGCGCAAAACCAGCTCTACATCGAGGGGATGGAGTGGTTTGAATTTGTGGCCATAAGCCTTGTTCCTTTCCTTATTTGTTTGCTGGCTGTTTTGGCTTTCCTGTCACAGATAGTACGTTTGATTGTTCTTATTGCAAAGAAAGGCATCATCTATATGCGTTGTCGTGACTCGCAGAGATCACGTGAAGATTTGCAAGAACCTTTGCTCAATAACCAAGGGGTTCAATCTTAAGATGGTTCTTGTAACCCCCTCTCTGGTGACTTTTATAAATGACAAGCAAGTTATTTTTACCTGGCCTCAGTGGAGAGATGCATCATTTCTCATTTCGACAGTGAGTCGAGGATACTCGGAAAAAACCAAGAGTTCCTTTCCACGAGTCGAAACGAGGACCTTCAAATTACTACTTTCGATGCTCTTCTTCTGAACTGAAGTGGACTCATTTGAGTGGTGTCATTTTAAACTAGGTTTTGGTAAAAGAGATTATTTCTCATTTCGATGCTAATTCGGGAATAATCAGAAAAAAAATTTCGAGTATCACGAAAGACCAAAAAATATATCGCTGTGAAAAAAATAGAATCGCACAAATTTCTGCATCTATTTACACGGGAGTCCTCTTAGAATGGAATGATTATTACAGGTTCAATAACACTCGGAAAGTCTTACCTCGTCTTTAATTAATTCGTTTAGTTTACATACAGTTCAGCTATCAAACAACAGCATTGATGCCTGCTTAATTTCACGAAATACCTTTTTGTTCGATGTCACCGGCTATCTGACCTGACTTGCGTTTCTCGCATGTAAGTCCGACTAAGCACCCATTTCAAACAGCGCTGAAAACCAGTATGTAAGTCCACGCACCCATTTTAAAACGGTTAGCTTTCAATAACTGCGTGGATATGTCGTTCAAGGTTAGGGTTAGAACCTGTATATTAACCATTCTAACAAGACTCCGGTATGAATAGCAAATATCGGTAGGTGTACAGGTCCAATACGAATAGCCACTGCCTATTTCTTGAGGGAACAAAGATGACATTACAGGTCTGTTATATGGACCTGACAACCTATGACAGTGGTATCGAATTTCTAACAATCTGAAAGACACTCAAGTGAGAACATTTTAAAACGCAAAACAATGGCTACGCCCAAGTGTTACAAAATTTTGTACAGTTTTTCTGTTCCCTGGAAATCAGCAACACAAAATCAAATGAGCAAACCTCAAATCTTAATTTTTCCTTTTTGCTTAATACCCCCTCCCCCTCCATCACCCCCCCCCCCCCCCTCCATCACACACAAGTTGATTTCATGGATGGTTCCACTAGTTTGTAGAATTTACTTAAACTGGAATAATGACCTAAAATATGCTAAAAAATGAGAAGTTGCAATTTACATGATGTTCATATCATCATAACTTTTGTAGTTCCAACGCTCCCTAATTGACAGGGCAGCACAGGGGAATTTTTAAAAAAAGAGCCCTTGAATTTTCTTATTATATATGAGTGGCAAAAAGCCAAATCAAAACTTGTTAGCTTCATGTCCAGAGATTACTTTGGATGAAATATTTTTCACACATGGAATTAACTATTATGAAATCTCCACAACTTTTTTCCATTCCTTTAAAATTTTCATTAATTTACATAATTATTCTGTCTCCTATGTAGGGTAGGATTTTATCACAAGCAAAAAGTGCATTAATTATTCTCCTTAATGACCAATCTTCAACATTAATTCACAAGTTAATACTTAGGTACCTATTTTGCCTTTCCCAATCTTGCAAGTCTTCTAATAATTAGGATGAAAGTGGCAATCTTTATGAAAGAGTACAATCAAGTCCTGTTGATAGTCACCGAACTCCTGTGAAATCAGCTGGATTGTTTATGGTCCTCCAGTTTTAAACTATGATGCCCAAGTTTCCTCATTGTAACCAAAGTAACCGATGACGTGATGTATATAAGCTGGTAAATAAGCATAAGTAGTGTACACAGACATCCCAAGAATTGTTACTAAAGTTGTATCTATGAGAGACCAGTTAAGGACCACAAAACATTTTGCGATTTAAATATTTAACATGACAGGCATTCTTCACATCAAAACAGATCATGTACCTATCGAAATTAAGCATCAGCAGCCCATCAGGTTTTTAATTTTTTTAATTTGGACGCCAGAATTCTTATCTCCTGTGTAGAGTATTAAAATGCTATCATCATACAAAATGTAGTCCAATCAACACTGGGTTAGTTTACAGACATTTTTCCACAGGAAAAGTCAAATACCTAAGCAGGGTTTTCAGTAACTTTTCAAAGTACCAGATATAATAATGAATGACCAGACATGGTTATTTTCTGTTGTAAGGCTGATTGCAACCGCCTTGGGACGAACCCTCAAAGAGGTATGGATCCCCTATTCCCCTTCAAATAATTAAGTTCTATTACACTCTCAGATATGCTGTTTACATTCTTGAGTTGGCAAAAAAAAAGAAATCTAAACTTATCACATCAATGAAATGCCAACAAATCGATTCTTCCGTAACAAAATGAGGCAATGTGACTTCTATTTATCAGGCATGATTATCTTGTGTTTTTTATCCTACGCCTTCATGACACACTCAAGTCCAAAAAGCAAAAAAGAAGCCAATTAATCTACAAAATTATAGCACCGAAGTACCGGACGTGAAAATTATGACAAAAAAACTGGACGAAATGCTCAGCCTTCGAAATGTCTGGCCACCGGCCTCAAACAAAAAGCCTGCCTAAGTGTGGAAGAGTGTCAAAGCTTCAGATTAAAAATTTGGATTTATCAGACAAGTTGATAAAAGTACACTGTAAGAAAGACCTGTTAGCTAACAATAATATTCCAGCATTAGCTCCTCATCAAATATTAGCCCTTCACACATTCACTTTTATGATGTCACTCTGTCTTATACTAGATGATGTTATTAATAAATGGGGGTCAGTAGAGGAGTGAAACCCGATTAATAACCACGATTAGAAGTAACCATGAAATGCAATGACGAAACAAATGCACAGGATAATCATAAAAAAAGAGAATTCAAGAAAAAGGATGATTTGATTT
>NC_090880.1:34905416-34915416 GCF_036669935.1 Montipora foliosa | reverse complement strand
TAAACTACAGGTGCGTCCTGGTTTTCTCAACTTTGAAAAACGTTTTACCGATGTCGACTAGAGAATCATATTTCCTTTCTTTGTTGCAGTGAATTTTGTTGTCATGAACTTAATAAAAGAGAATTCAGAAGCGCCGTTGATCGATTAAACACAAACGTGTTGCATGTGTGTTTTACTCAGGTGAGAAAAGGCTTTATCATCCAATTATTTTTTTCCTTGACTTGTCTGTTTTCTGGCAAATGTACTCACCCAGTCCCTTAAGTTCTAGTTCGTGTTGATCCATGGAAAGCGAGTTCGAGGAAGGACGGTATAAAAATTTTCAACCAAAAAGAAAAGCGAGAGAGAGTAAATTATCTAAAAAGATATTCACTCTTTTCTGCTCACGTTGTGTACAAGTGATGCCCACTTTATTTCATGAATACCATTCATGAACGACATATAGACACTTTATGAATATCTTTGTAAACAATAAAATACTTTATTTCAAGCCATAATACCTGAGAACAAATGCTCTTCTGATTTGTGAGGCTGTAAGGACGATATGTTGGTTTTAATGATCGGGGAAACACTAAAGAGAAACACATATGACGCGGAGTCCAGGAATCGAACCAATGTTTGATCTGATTAAAGTTAGAGCGGTTTTCAATTGAGTGTCGAATAGACCATTTTCGAATTCTTACGGCTGGACTGGATCTAGCATGAAGTGAAGGCTAATACGGGCAAATCTTTTCACACACAGATTAATTTGCCTGCATTAGCCTCCATTTCATGCTAGATCCAGTCCAGCCGTGAGAATTCGAAAAAGGTCTATTGCTTTGGTTTTGCCTTACTTCACTCAGCGATTGGTTCAAAGTTCTCGCGCCACTTTTTCAACCAATCAGAAGTGAAAGCAAAACCAATCGTGGCTCGCGCGTGCACATTTTCCCGCGCTTTGTGTCGGTTACGTGTAATTACTTCGAGTTTTGATTGGTTTACTGGATTGTCTGAGTCCTTTTTGATTGGCCAAAGTAATTACTTTGGTTTTGGTATTACGACACTCGATTGAAACTCGCTCTAAGCTGATTTGATTTTTATGTTCAGTGTCTCCAATTACTGCCTCAGCTCCAGAAGACTTGACACTTAAATAATGTTCATTATAATCATCGTCATGATCATCATCATCGAACCCTAGATACATTGGTTAAAGGCGAATGCTCCCACCACTGCGCCAACCCTGCTCACCATCATTGATTTAATGTTTTTGTACTTCAGCATGTAGAACCCTCGCTATTGCATCCAAAGAGAACTTTACACAATCTTTATACCTGTGTGAATTCACTTCATCTTGGAAGGTAGGTTGAAGGAGTGTAAAGGCAACTTCATTAATTAAAGTGCCTTTTTTTCACCAGCTTTTCTGAAGGCGACAGAGTGAACCAGCCTTTCATTTGAAGCAGTAGATTGTTTAAAAGTTTTTTTTTTATTTAACGGGCAGCCATTTACGAGAGAGAGCTGAATCTGGAGAGTGCTGGGTCGAGAAAAAATTGACGACTTAAGTATCCATGGTGTGTTTCTTCAAAAACTTATTTACCGGAAGCATTAAGGTTGCAGATCATTAAATTTGTGACTTGCACAGATGATATGGTGCTTTCTTAATCGATTGAGAATTGACGTCATGTTCTCCTCGATCCAGCGCTTTAGGGCCAGCATGAACGCGAGTAATGGTGGACCGAAAATCGGTGCTTGGACCAAAATGCTCCTGATTCTGGGCAAAAACAAAAAAACACTATTTTCTGATCGGAATGTCTGTTTTCTATATTTCTTTATTGTGATATCTTTCAGATAGCACGCGTGCTGCGATTGGCTAAATTAGTGGGCCGTCTTTTACGGTACGGCCCTCTGCACAGCGGGCTAAATTTAAATTTCGATAAAACATTCTGTAGCAAGTTTTTCCTGTCGTTTCTGTTACATAAACTTGTAAAACTGTTTGAATCTTGCAAGCAACTATTTCCTTTTCTTAATATTAAGTACTCTTGCAGAACCCTGTACTACTTCAAACACAAAATTAGGGAAGATTGTGGAACAATAATAACTGAGAAATTTTACGGTATTCGTTTTCATGAACGTCGGAAATGTGCATCGTGTAAAACGCAATGAAATGTCGCGCGAGGTTTCGATGGACATTCTGATCATCCGTTGTGATTCTTTCACTGACCTGTCTGCTGTAATACGTTGTGTTTTTACATAACTACTCATAACCTGCTAGATTTAGAATGAAATAATACAGCGTATAGTGAGAGATCATTTGCTTTATTTTTATTTATAATCTTTTTTCAGAGAGGGCTCATTTGAATGTCATCCCGAGTTAATATCGATTAGCAGCCAAGACAATGACGGTGACCAAAGCGATCTCTCTTCGGACGACGAAGAGGACAGTGAGTCGGACGCCGAATGGGAAAATTTACCAGCAAACTTGGTTCATACTACTGATGCATCCACCGTTCCGGGATCCATGAAAAAATCTTCGTCATCAGGAAACGGCCAGAAAACAGAGGAGCCAGGGACAGCGGCGAGCTTGGTCAGCTCCGCGGCTGCCTCTGTCGCTGCTTTGTGGCCGTGGAAGAAATAACGTTTGTTACCTTCGCTTTTTCATCAGCAATGGAAAGTTCCTGATCGGCATTGCCAATTGCTACCGCTGCATGCAGTCATACAAAAAGCAAAAAGACTCCGGCTAGCTTGAGCCAGACGTGGGCTTGTGTTCGGGTTGGC
Organism: Montipora foliosa; assembly: GCF_036669935.1. Lineage (NCBI taxonomy): Eukaryota > Metazoa > Cnidaria > Anthozoa > Scleractinia > Acroporidae > Montipora > Montipora foliosa. The sequence goes on along the minus strand of NC_090880.1, from coordinate 34,912,671 downwards.
ATTTCACTGACGATCCCCACTTCTCGCCCCATGTCTTCCCTTCTGATTCGGCTTAACGGAGCTCAGAAACGCGTGAAAAGTGAACGTGTTTTCACAGCCGACAACAGCGCAGAAAAGCTCTTTAATTAAGTACCCAGCGCATCTTACCATTTGTCGCACAAGGCTTAATGTAAAAATGAGCTTTGAGTTTTTGGTTGTTTGTCTGCGCCAAAGTTGCTTAAAGCCTGGTGGAACTCTAAACAGGCCCTTCACATTTTTCGAAATAGCTTAGCCATTTTGCTGGATATGCAAAGCGCCTTCCATGCTGCAGATCGTACGTTAAAGTACTTTGCTTGGGGCTTGAAGTAATAGTTTTAGCTTTATGAAATTGATCAAGATTCAGAAAAGGAAGTCAAGTATTTAAATTTGTCAACTAGACGTGAAATTCCCGGTATTTTTATTTTCAATGTCAGTTTTACCTGTTAATCGGAACAATTTTCAGTTGCTATGTAAAACAAGCAACGCCACATTAGAAATCTATCTTTTTTATGTAATTTAAAAGATATTTATCCATGTACCAAAGAGTGCTGGGTTAAATCAAAAATAAATTGAGTTCAATAAACATTTTCCCCGTATTCCAGTAAAAAAGTAATGTTAGTTTCGAGAGCGTGAACATTAGGCACCAGTCATGATTTGAAGGGTGAATTAGGCTATCGATCTGCTCAATATATCGCTATCCAGTGAAGATGATAGCTCTTAATCACCGACCGTGAGATACTTTGAGGTTTTGAAAAGAAAAGCTTAGAATGCTTACCTTCTTGTCGTCTCATTTTCGTCTCCAGAGGCAGTGTTCTATGGCGCATTTTTAGTGTCAAAATTCAACATGCAATTCAAACCTTCAGTTTAGAAATCAAAACCCTCAGTTCGGCAATTCAAACCTTCAAATTTTAAACATGCATGCCATTCAAACTTTCAAGTCGATATTTCAAATATTCAATTAAATTGAAGGTTTGAATTACCGAAGGTTTGAATAACTAAACTGAATTGTCGAATTTTGAATAGCTAAATTGAATGTTTCAGTGAGATTTGACACTAAAAACGCGTCAGCGCCATTGATAATTCTATTAATAATACTTCTTAATTGATGACACCTCTTTAATAATTAATTAATAATACTTCTATTACTGATACTTCTTTAACCCGAATCACTAACTTCCAGGCCTTCTGCGCAGTATCAGAAACTTGAATCAGTCGTTACCAAGACTGAAGTTATAAGAGCAGTGAAGGCTGGGCGGGTGCTCATATCTCCGGGGGACGGATGAGAGAATCTTCTTAAGGATGGGGGGGGGGGGGGGGAGGGCGTTATTGTCTATTCGCATGATGAGCGTATTTGGTATCAACTGAATCGGTGCAGTGATCTAATCTTGCACTGTCAACATTTTATAGAATGTATTTCAAACTTGGCACAAAACAATACTGGTCATTACTTTTGACACGTTGCATGTCTACCTTGAAGAGAGGAAAGGGCTGGGACGAACACTAACGTATACTACGCTGGGTTCTTTAACTTCTTTTATTTGACATCGATAATCATGTCCGCAGCGAGTCGCCTTTCTGCAAAACCTACTAATCATGATTGCCAAGATCAGATTCATAAATTGTGACTCAACTATGTTGTATTTGAAACTAAATCGTATTTCATTTCATTATTCATTTTCTACCTATTTGACAAAAAATACCAAAAATTTCCCTCTATATGAAGCAGATTGAGGATTACAATAACTGACGAGTCTTCTTTCTCATATTTGGAGTGATAATTTAAATTACCAAGCTTCACAAACACAAAGCGACACTGTTAAGTTAACTGCCAGTCATTTAAACATTCAAATTAATTTTTACTAGAAGAAAACTTTTTCTTTGATAGCTTACATAAACTCCTGCAGGGCCCGGTTGTTCAAAAGCCGATTAACGCTAGTCAGTCCCAGATTAAATATTAACCAAGGAGTATATTAATTTCTCTACTCCCAAATGCTGTTCAACACTGATATTCGGAAGAAGTCAATCTTGAAAAACAAAAATAAGGAAAAGAAACTTTCACCAAAAAGTTGAAAACATGAAACAAATAGTGTTTACGCTAATCCTGGATTAAGTTAATCGGTTACGAACAACCGGGCCCTGAATATGCAGGGACACGTTTCTTTGTACAATATGAGTCTTTAGTATAAATACACAGGTGATTATACAAAATCGCGCGCTCTCATTGGCTCGCTATCTCGGATTATCAGCCGATGATCACCTCGACGGACAAAATGGCTGCCAGTAGTCGTTTTGCCACTGAAAGTGAAGATTTCGCGTTGAAATGTTTTTTTTCCCCTCTTCTTTGAAATAATCACCTGTGTATTTATACTAAAACAATTATTCGCCTCAGGCTCAGTGATTATCGGTGAATATTCACCTCGACCAATACTCACCGATAATCACTTCGCCTTCGGCGAATAATTGTTAATTATTGCACGCGCGAGAGATCCTTCCGAAATGAAACCATGTGAAAAAAACTTTCAAGGCTTCCAGGGTATCATAAAATCAACTGCTGTATACAGCAGAATTTGATGTTTGTAAGAGGTCACCATGACGATATTCAGGAATTGGCGTTTTAAGATCTTTCCCGTCTAGTGAAACCGGCTGACTTCAGACACTTCGACAACAAAGATGTCGTTTAGGTCGCGTGTGGATATTACTGTACCTTTCATAATAATAACCATTGGGAATCTTTCATACAAAATTTCAATCAACGTTTTCGGAACGGGTCAAAGAGTGATAAATCCGGTGTTGTGATTGGTGGATTTCGATCTACTTTGTTGGTTTCTTGTTCGAAAAGTCCGCCAACTCTCACCGCACATATGATTGGCCGAAGTAAGAAACAAAGCAGTTCTTGGAAAGTTAAACTCCGGTGTCCGTATGTTTATAAAAGGCGCAATTAAGAAGTTAAAGCATATCAAATTGGACTGTATACGGAAAAGAGGCGTTTTCCCTGGCTGTTCCTATGCTTTGACGCTATCACATTTTTTTGTCAAGCATATGACTTGCTTTTTGCTGAGAAAGGAGATGAACGCATTTAACAGAATTAAGAAAATCCTAATAATGACAGAACGCATGCGTATTTGCAAAATATGTATATATAAATAAAAAAAGCAAAAACTTTGTTTGGGGTCCCCCGTGCCAATTTCGATACAAAGAGGGAGATTATTAACCCCTTAACTACTCGTAGCTCCGCTGTTATAATATCTTAAAACGTATGGTCTATAGTTTGCAATTTTTTTCTTCCATTTCTTCATAAGATCTTTCCCGTCTAAGCGAAACCGGCTGACTTCAAACACTTCGACGGCAAAGATGTCGTTGAGGTGGATATTACTGCATATTTCTTAATAATATTGACGTACATGCAAGTTAGAGAACCACTGGTTGTCGACACTATTCTTTTCTTCCATTTGTTGACGATGTTTGTAAACAGACATCATTTAGCTTTAATATCTCGGTGGCGATGTTACTCCCTATATTTGCCTCTACCTTCCTGAGCTAGCTGCAGATGTTGTCGCACTATCTCCTTTACAACTGTCGGATCAGCTAAAGTAGAAACATCACCCAATTCATCCGGTTTGTCCTGAGCAACTTTTCTCAAAATTCGACGCATGATCTTCCCTGAGCGTGTTTTGGGCAGCCCTGACACGACCTAAGGTGAAAGATGATTTAAAAATAGGAAATAACTAGATATAAACAATTACTAGACAGTACACTGTCTTTAATCTCCATTGATTGTGGTAGATTGTGGAAAGTGAACGAGGACGCCACTGACAAATGGAGTCTCAAAAGCAAAACATGAGATCTGAATGTGCGTTTTGAACTTTCCAAGATTTCTTTCCGGACATTGTCTGCGAATGAGCAACGTTAAATGTTCTGACGATAACGAGTGACTACACACTCCCATTTTTGGTTTCAGCAAAGTTTCTCCAAACTCAGTTCTTGGGAAATTCAGTCAGTACCTTGTAAAAGCATAATAATTCTGTCCGTCTGTGTCTTCGAATGGTTGTGACCAGAATGGATTCGCCACATTCAGGTTGGACACTTTATGACAAACGAGATTCCACGAGGGACCCCGAAGAATGATCTACGACGGCGCTGTCAACGAGAACCTAACACCAAGGTGCAAAACAATGGCTCTGCACGAGCGTGTTCAACTTTTGTACATTTATTTCCCGTTCTCCGTAAATCTTCAACGTGAAATGAGCGAATTTCACGTTTAATGGAATTAACGTTGGCACTCAATGAAAAATTCTGATTGTCTCTTTTACTTTGACCACCGCTAGTACTTCCCATCGACTCAGTTAATGTGTATACAGTTCGGCTAACTTGCAAAAGTTGATTACGTCAGAAAATGTGAAAGTTTGGGAACGTAAATTGCACTTTTCGGTGATGTTTTCGTTCAGCTGTTCGTTGAAGTCACCGTCGTAGATCTTAAGGTCTGTAAAAATAATGTGACATTGCACATCTTTTCTAGACATCCCCCTCCCTCCAAAAACAAAACAAGGAAAAAACCCAGTAAATTTGGCTGTGGGTTTGTGGGAGTGTAGTGAGAAAACGATAGTCCTGCAACTGACAAAAGACACTAAAAACAAAACCAAAAATACCTGGATAACTTCAGGCACAGCAAAGGAACCTATCTTCTGTCGTACAATGTCCTTCAGATCTTTCCTTAATTCTTCAGCGGTTATCGTGGCGTTGTCTTTTAATATCGCATAGGCGTATATACCTGATGTAATAAAATTTCAGACGACAATGTTACGAAAAGTGAGTGTTGCAACGAAGGGATACACGTGGCCGACAACACACAGCTCTCAACAACTTCATAATTACAAGTTACCGTCGAAGTCGAAAGTCCTTCGGCTTTAGTCTTATTAAGAATATACATTTGCAGATAATAGCCACCTTTCGGATGTTGTTCACGTAAAGTTTGGCAAGTCAGTGTGGACGGACCTTTCGTTATGGCTTTTTTTTTTCTTTTGATGTATGCAAGCAAAATGAAGCTTCGTTATGACCTGCAAGTAGGCCCTCTGACCTCCAAGACGCGACAAGTCTCCCCCTCCCCCTCCCCCAACGCATGTTTCCGCAACTGTACCTTCGCCCTTGATTGGATGCGGAAATCCCACAACTGCTGTCTCAGCAACTGCATCATGGCTATCCTGGCTCACAAAATAATAATAACCAAACTGTTAGCTTGAAATAATAACGTAGAAAACAAATCATTTGCCCCCAGTAATTCGTTACCATAGCATCCTCGATTTCGGCTGTCCCCAGTCTTTTGCCACTAACGTTGATTACGTCATCCATCCTTCCCGTAATTCTGTAGTCGCCGTCCTGGTCGCGCAGGGCTCCGTCTCCAGTGAAATAGAAACCTTAAGAGAAAGGCAATCTCATAAAAAAATTTTGACTTGGGTGGTCTCAGGATTGCTTTGATTGGCTTAAAAATCGCACTCCAAATTCTCACCTAATCAAAAGCAAGAGAAAAAACCAATCGTGACTTGAAAAGATTAATTAATTATATTGATGGTGACTCAGAAAATTGACTCGGGAATACTCGGAAAGGAGCACTCGGGAGTCGAAGCTACGACCTTCCTATTATTAGTTCGGATGCTCTACCACTGAGCCATAGAACTTCGGGCTCAGATAGATGGCGAGGCCATTAACGACGGCGCCTGCTAATTCAAAGGTATTTTTGCAAGGGGTTTATGAACATGCGGGAAAGGCAGGTCTTAACAAGTGTTATTGAAATCCAAAACGAAAATTGGGGGTAACCACGCATTTTTCAAGATAATTAATCAACACTATTTGTATAAAGCTCTAAAGTACTGAGCAATGTATGGCGTTCTTTTCCAAATTGAAGCTCTATCTCTGAAACATGTGTGGTTACTCTCAATTTCCGTTTTGGATACCAAGAGCACTTGCTAAGTTCTGCTTTCTTCGCATACTTTTAAACCGTGCAAAAATACCCCAGTATTAGAAAGCACCACCAATAGGGAACCCAAGTATCTTGAGAGATACGCAATAACAATAGAAGAAACCGTCGTTAACCTAATTACTGGTGACAAATGTTCCGCCATACTGCGGGGACTGAAATTGTCGAGAGGGTGCATTATCTCGTAAACGGAGGGTCACAGGTTCTACTCAAGTGAAGAAGCACTCTTTTGTTTTTTCTAACTATCCCTGAGCAACCATCGAAATAATAACACATCTCTTCATGCATTTACATGGGTAGCCATTCATTACCATCTCTTCACTTTCTCGTAAACATTTTCCAGCGCAAAGCGCCGACCGCATGTGTTTTCTTTGCGTTATGATTACTTCATTTAATTGTCAGTCTATGTGTCTGTGCAATGGTATTTTTTTACAGCAACCAGACAGTAAAACAATTTCCAATGAGTGATATAGTCTGATTTGGCAAGGTACAAAATTGGCACAGACGCAAGACCGCAAGACTAGCCAACCGCCAATGTGTCTCGGGTTCGATTTCCGTCGTCGACGTCATATATGGGCAGTGTGGCCCAGTGGTTAGGGCGCTTGCCGCGAGATCCCGAGATCCCGGGTTCAAGACCCGCTCTGACCACTCGTTGAATTTGGTCCTGGTAGTCCCTGGTTCAACTTCGCAGCTGCACTTGTAAAAAGCCAACTTGTTTGCCTTCACCCAGTTGGGATTCTTAACAGTTGTCGTTGTTGTTCTTCTGTTCTGTCGTTTCGTTGTGTTTCATTGGCCTTGAAAAGCCCCTATGGGGAGTGGTCAATTAAGTATGTATTATATTGTATATGGGTAGCATTTGTTGGTTCCCTGCTCTGTTCTACTTTTCTCCAAGGTACTGCACGTTGCTGCAACATTTGGTTTGATCTGCCCTAATTTGATTTGATTGACTTGCAGTCCACTCAACTAGTAGAGACCTTCTGCACCGCTATCAAAGCTTAGGACTTAAAAAGTTCTTATCATATATTTTTAAAAACAATTATTCCACGAGCGCGCGTTGGGTATGAGATGATAAATAGCCAACGAGGCGTTCCCTACTTTATTTTTTAAAAACCAAAAAACTGATGCGTATAGTTAATCGATATTTGTAGAGCATGGTATAAAAGCTCATATACCATGATGGCTAAGCCAATCAAAAGTCTAGAATTGCATTATCCAAAGATCTAGTTTTTAAGGACGGTGCCTACTAATTCAAAGGTATTTTTGCCC
>NC_090880.1:34880416-34900416 GCF_036669935.1 Montipora foliosa | reverse complement strand
TCTCCAAGAAGTCCACCATTGATGAATGTAGGTCAGAGGTAAAAAGGGTAAAACAGGAAGCTACTTTTTAGCATGGAAACAAATTCCCTTCCAATTGTAATAAATGTAGGGTATTTTTTATTCAACCCCCTTCCCTAGGACAACCCCCCAAAAAATCTCTACCAAGGGGTAATCTCCCCCCTCCTCACCCCAAAGAATCTGTGACCATCTGGGGTGGAGGTATGGATATTTTCTTTTCTGGAATCATATACTGTGATAATTAGATTGAAAAGACTAATAACAATAAGCTACAGTACCTTTTCAAGAGAAAAGTCAATTGCTCCCATTGGGACATCTGCGCCAGTGCGGCTGGCCACAAACACTCTCTTAACACAAGGACTTGAAGCCACTGCCTTGTCCACCATTTTTTTAAGATCACTGACCTTTCCACCACGCACTGCTTGGTCCACTGTTATGACTGTTTCAGCATTTGCTACATAGAAAAAATATGAAATTACCAACCAGTAATGAATGCACTAAAGGTTATCAAAATATTAAATGTCATATTTAAATTACATGAACTTAAGTTACCATCAACAATTCTACTGGCCAGTGCCTCTGAACTAAATCCTGCAAACACAACACTGCAAAGGTAAAGGAGAAATTAGCCAACTTTACAACAACTCAGATACAAAAAAAAATTACAGATGAGCATAATAATATACCTTTATTCTGGAAATGATACAAATGTGAAAATAAGAGAAGTGAGCTGGACATTTATTTTTGTCCTCAAAAACAATGTACATGTCTTATTGTAATCTCGGTGCTTAAATGGAAACTCACCTATGAGGAGCTCCAATTCTCGCACAAGCTAGCATAGCTGCCACAGCAAGAGGACTAACTGGCATGTAAATACAAACCACATCTCCCTTCTTGACACAATGGCTTTTCAACAGATTGGCCATTTTGTTCACCATTTCATATAACTCCCTGAAAAGAAAGGGTTTATTTATCACTCACTAAACATAATAGAGTATCATGAACCTTTGCCAGCAAGATCTCCAGTTTTTTTATTTACGGAGTGTCTTATTATTTGCATAATTCACAATAAAGATGACAATGGTTATAGTTAAGATTAGCATGTCAAAATAGATTATTATTAATGTCAAAGCCCATTTTTAAACCTCCCAATGTCTTAATGGGTAAGGAGACTATGGCAGGATCCAAGGATTGCTTCAGAATACAATAGACACAACTGGATACATACCAGAAACAACAACCATAAACTTTGACATAATTTTATTTATTACATCCTATTATGTTACAACAAAATAGGAGTTTTAAAGAACTGCATGGTACCTCACACTGGGGTTTCATTCCCTTGTCTCGCAATATTTCAAAAGTAACGGAGTCCTCTACAAGGAAGAAAATACCTTTTCTTTGAAGTACATTTTATGTGTGTAAATACCTATAGCTGACTCTCTCTGTATCTCCAGGTTCATCTTTCTCCCAAATAAGTGCACAGCGATCAGGATTAGCTTTTGTGTGTTGGTCGACACAGTTTACTGAACATAGAAATATTCAAAATTTATACAATGTCCAACAATGTGTAAACCAAATTTTATGACTGCAATAATAATTCAAAATGAACAACTACACACAATGTTTTAAAATTTCTCCAAAATGGATGAGCCTTCAATTCAAATTTTTTATAACACCACACACCTCTGTTAATAACATTATTATTATTGTTGTTTTTATTTAAAATACCCAAACCACTGTTTTGACTTTTTGCCACTTGTAGTGATATGTATGTGGTTGCCATAGTAACTAAATTAGCATTCTTTAGAAACTCTAGAGTACCATTTGCAATAAAATTCTCCTGCCTGCTTCCAATTACACTTGATTACGAGCTGTTGTTTTAAGAAATTACAAAGGAGCCTGTACTGGAACAAAGACAGGACTAGAGAGAGTGGGGGAAATAGACTCTATCTTCCAATCAGAATAGAGTAATTTTGACAAGTGTATATATGTATGAAAATGGAGCATAAAAGTTATGCGTGGTTAATATAAAAAACATAATTTGTAATGTCCACATCATGGGGTGTTGGTTAATTGCACTACAATGATATATGGTACCAAAACAATATTGTATACTATTAGAGCTACACATTACGTAAAGACAACTTGAATCTCCTTGAAAACAAAACGTAGCTCAGTTGACAGTTATGGAATAAAGCGCTGTGTTACTGCACTACCACACGTACGCAATACGTGCCTTTTTTTAAACTCAATCATAGGATGTACCTGTGATGTTTGATTTTTTCTCTTTTTTAAATATATATTTTTATTTTTATTTTTATTTTTGTTCTTACACGCTAACGTTGTATTTTTAGCTTGCAAGTTTGAATCGTATTTCTTAATAAAATGAACGATTACTGCTAATGGGAGAACTAAAATCATCGCGAAGATCGAGGGTCAAGTGCATTTTCAAACCGTAATATTTTTAATTCCTAGTCTCTCTTTCGATCAGACCCTAAGACAGTTCATTTTAGGGGGCCCTTTGCAAGAAAACAATGGATATTTAGTTCAGTACTGAAGCATGGTACAGTCCCCAGAGAAAATCCCTAACATCGTCTGTCCACCTCCTCATAACGTACTGCAATTTAAATCCGAGTACAAAAATCTGGGACTTATTAGACTGGACATTCTTTGTTGACTTCTCGGAAGAAGTAGAGAGGTAATGAGATACCCTTTAATTCTGGTGAAAAAAAGTCACCTTTCTGTTTTGTAGCAATAATTTTCAAGGCAGCATGCAGTGATGATGAAAGATGAGTTCATCTATCTCTTCCCACCCTGTGGAGCTTTGTCTTTCTCTCTTGCACCGAGGAGGGCGGTACCTTCTTTAAATAGATATCATCGATAGCAATAATTGTTGAAGAAACTATTATGAGAACCAACCTGAAACATTAAGTTTACCACCTAAAAACCATTTATGCTGCCCAACGTTCAGATCAACATCCATAACAGTATCGAACGGCGTCATCCAATCCAATCGGGTGGCACCGAGTCGGCCCCAAAAAGTCGCAGGATCTTTGATACTTTGTTCGTAAAGTTTTTCCCAGTCAGGAGTGACATGGTCGAGCTTTGGTGGCGTATATTCGTCTGTGAAGAAAGATGAAATCCGACGGCATAAAAGTGAGGAATTTTTTGCAGGAAGTAGTCTCCGTGCAATATGAATGCCCGCCATGTTATCGACTGTGAATTGTCACGAAAGTGTCACGTCACCGCGCCATCGTCACGCCAGGAGCCACCAAGGAATTAAAAGTAACAATATCTCATGTGCACGAATTGAAAACCAAGACACTTTAGCCTATCTATGTATTTCAAACAAATGATTAGTTTGGTAGGTCTTGTGAAGGAACGTACTAATTTCTTATGCTCACATGTTTCATGTAAATGTCCAATTTCACTCGAAACCCAGAAGCTTTGTCTCTTTCGTGTTGTACCCACTGATTTTCTTCACGAGAGAGTATACCGCCACATAAATTTTGTCACGTATGAGACTTCAATAAACGGGTTGACATACAGGGAGGTTGAAAAAATTCTTTGAGTTTTATTTCAAGATAACTTTATACATTAACTGACCATGACAGGAACCCATGACCATGAACATGAATCGATGATCTTATATTAATTAAATTATCTTTCCTATTTAACTGTTCAATGAAAACGTTTACTGCCTTGATTAAAATCAACAACTGTATTAAATGTACAAAAAATTACCAACGCAATGTAAATTATTGAGGAAAGAAGCGGAATATTATTTTCAGTACTTCCGATTAATATCCCATCACCTTGACACAGGAAGTTGCTAACTAGTATCTCACCAAAGAAAAATCGAACTGTTCGATCCTATTTTGTGCTCATTATTTTCTTCATTTATTATGTTATTTTGTTCCTGGCATGATCTGGTTAATACTTTCTGTGTTAATAGTCTTTTTGCCATCAAAATGCAATAAAATAAGATAATCGACCGGAAGTAGTAGCGCAATTGTCGAGGGGAAAATTATTTTGTCACGTGAGTCAAATACATTAACAGCGGTAAACCAATCAGATGGTCGAAAAATTAGAGTCGGGGGATTGCTTCTGAATTGTGTATGTCGAGCAAATTTGGCAGAATTGTGCGTCTTCCCCCTTGAAAGCCTTGGGGGGCTTCAATCAGCTTAAAAGATGAGCCAGAATGGATGTGAAATGTCTGAGCTGATTCACCATGAGCTAAAAAATGGTTTGTATTTCTCTCATATGCGTAGAAAACTGAAAAATCTCCGGCATGTTGATGTTGGTGGTCTGTCTCAACATAAACAATGATTGTAGAGAATTGGTGTTGGAAAAGTTATGTTTTGTTTTTTCAGCAAATTTGACGGGACACGAAGATGAAAAAGTTGGACTGGAGAATTTTGAGCTCCTAAAGGTGCTTGGTACTGGAGGTAAATCGCACTAGTTGCAGATTTCTCTGCAATTCTTGTGCGAACCTGTGAGCGAAAGTTGACTTTCGATATGTTTTCATCTTGACAGCTTACGGAAAGGTTTTCCTGGTTCGTAAACGAGGTGGTTATTTCACCGGCAATTTGTACGCTATGAAAGTTCTCAAGAAGGCGACGATCGTGCAGAAAGCCAAGACAGCTGAGCATACACGCACCGAACGACAAGTGTTAGAAGCAGTGAGACGGTGTCCATTTCTGGTCACATTACATTGGGCATTTCAAACAGAATCCAAACTGCATTTGATCATGGGTTTGTTATTCATTCGTTATTTTATGATTTTATTTAATTTCACTTCAGTTAGGTCACATGAACAAGAACTTATGGGAACACAAACGTAATCAATTTTTTTTGCGGGAGCGATCATGTTTGTTCCGTGTCACGTACTTTCGGTCGCATATCGCGACACAATCAACATGGTGTCATTCTTTCATTTTCATGCAGAATTCGCGTATTGAAATATTTTAGTCTTTAAGCTTATTTGGTTTAAATTTTAATCAGCACACTATTACAATAAGTTGTTCTCAGGGGAGTACTTGTCTTTGCAGATTATGTGAATGGTGGCGAATTGTTCACCCATCTTTACCAACGAGAAAAATTTACCGAAGACGAAGTACGAATTTATATTGGAGAGATCATTATTGCCATTGAACATCTTCACAGGGTAAGCGAAACAATACGCTCTGGACAGTGGCCAGAATTGAAACCTTGTATTTTCGCAAGCAAAGATTAAATTTATAAACCGAAAATTATAAAAAGACGTTCGAAGTGCAGTTCTTGTCTTGTCCTTGTTTGATAATGTTGATTGTTGAACGTGTGATTGCATGCAAGCTTTTGTGGAACGATCGATAGCCTCTGACTTACAACAAAGCTTGACGATATTGCCTTTTTTCTTGCAGCTCGGAATAATTTACCGTGACATAAAATTAGAAAATATCCTGTTGGATTCAGACGGTCATGTTGTTATTACAGACTTTGGCTTGAGCAAAGAATTTTCAGACCCAAAATCTGTAAGTGGGGTTGTTTTGTATAATCACCAGTTAAATGTTAATATGGGGCTTTTAATGTTTAACTACTTCATTTGATTTTCAATAAGGATTGCTAATCCAATGATGATTGCTAATTATCTTAGGGTGAGCGGGCATATTCCTTCTGTGGTACAATAGAGTATATGGCTCCTGAAGTTGTCAAAGGAGGAAGCAGAGGGCATGACAAGGTATGGAAATATTTAGACCAATAATAATTATTGTTATTGAAAACTTCTGGAAATTGTATTTCCACGACAGCATGGGATGGTAGTTTGTGATTTTTTAAAATACCCACATAGGAAGGTAGAAAATTCAAGCGATAGAGAACGTTTTCTGTGTTTCCATAGCCTCATCTAAACATGAGGGGGAGTTTGGAGAATTGGAGACTGTGAAGAATTCTCCCAACTCCCCCAAATCCCCACTCTACTGAGTACCTGACAGGGGGGAGGGGGGGGGGGGTCCCATGTTGCTTGTCTGAATTTTAAAATCAATCATGTCAAGGTTTAATCGGCTCATTTTCGGCCTTGACATCACTTTCGAAATTTTGCTGGGAAAGGATGTCTTTTGTCGGAATTTCTTTTTACTTTTTGGACCGTGTCGCTTGTCGGAATTTACCCTGTCAGGGCCTCTCTACTCAACAAATGGAAGAAAATGCTGGTTTTTTTACTTCTTGATTGAAACAGATTTTCTTGACACACGCTCATATTTCCTACCAACCAATCATCTGACAATACATAACCAATCAAAATTTGTGTGATGTCACAGCCGTGTTCCATACTCTCATCTAAACGCAGCTATTGACCAATGAGAGTGCACGTACTATCCTAATTATTTTGTAATATCCAGTGGGAAAGGAGGTTTGAAGGACATCCCAACCTTACTCCCTTGTATTGCTGTTGGCCTATCACACTCAAGACATTTCTATGACAGTTTAGTCTGAACTGTAAATATTTAACAGTTATAATTATTATTATTCCATGAGTACACATTGGATATTAGAGGATAAATAACCCATGAGGCATATAAGTATAGGCAATCACATGATTTTCGAGTGCAATTTGGAATAAATAAGCTTAAGCAATTTTTTTCAAAGATGACCAAAATTGGATGAGCCCTTAAGGTGAGTGCAATTTGTAGTCTTTGAAAAAATTTATATGTGCTTATTTATTACAAATTGCACAAGAAGAATCATGTGATTACCTATGAATATTTTACCACAATTGCTTGTAATCTTGCAATCTGATTGGCTAATTTGCCGTTGTCGATAAGAGTCTAGACGACACTGCTCGCGTCATGCTTGCGTCAATTTGTCACGCAATGTAATAGCCAATCAGCAATGCTCATTTTGGGAAATAAACCAATCATATTGCAAGAAAGTTATAGACAACGCTTGCTCTTTCTTTGAGTTATGATTTTGGTCACGCTCTGAAATAAAAGCTTTCTTTGGCGTTGAATATTGTTGTAGACTCACTCTTGGCTACGCCTTGTGAGTCCACAACATTTTGACCACTGTGATGACGAATATCGTTGTCGATAAGAGTACAGACAATGCTGAACCACTTTCGAGTTGTTAAATATACATGAAAAAATTCGAGATGGTTAAGCAGAAAAAACGTATGTGTATTTTGCAAGCAGGAAAAGATTGCGCCATCCTGGGCATGCGCTTGATTTGAAAACAAAAGATTTGATTGGTTCTGACCAAGTCCTATTGTTTATTAGCCAATCATGATCCAGAATTTCAATGTCTAATTTGCACTGGTATTAGACTTTTTGCACTGTGTTACACTTGAACTGCACTGCTCTCAGCCAATCAAAATTGAGTAATTTTTTCACTTATATTATTACAAGCTGAACAGTAACTAATTAACAGTTGTTTTATATACTCAACAGAATATCATGTTTCTGAGTCATTAATGATGAATACATAAAATAAGGTTATATACACTGTAGAGTGCAATAGAGGTCACAGAGTGCAATATGGAAGTTGCTATGGAAATACAGCAATAGAGTTATTTTGGTTGACTACCGGTATATAATTATATAATGAATAAAAAATCATATGAACTTGCTTTATACTGCATTTCATGATTTATGGTCACTCACAATTAATATTACATGTATGTTTAAGTGAGAACTTTCAAAACATCACTTGTGCCCATACAATGTTCTGCAACCTTTTTTCTGTGTCTGTTAAGTTTGTGGCTTCATAGCTCAGTTGGTAGATCATTGCACCAGCATCACAGAGGTCATGGCTTTGAATCTCGTTGGAGCCACCTGAATCTTTCAGGTGTCTGTAAGAGACAATAATATTGCTTAAATTTGTCCAGATGAGAGCATCTTTGATGAGAGCGAGGATTATTTCTCATCTGCATCTTAATTTGCTATGTCAGGCAGTGGATTGGTGGAGTTTGGGAGTGCTCATGTATGAGTTACTCACTGGAGCATCTCCCTTTACTGTTGATGGAGAGAAAAACAGCCAATCTGAAATTTCCAAGTAAGTAATCCAACCTGTTTTAACTTCTCAACTAACTGTCCATCAATTCTTACTTATTCTATGCCTTCTTCTTTCCCTCTATCTTTCTCTACCTTCATCATTTTTTTCTTTTTTTACCATATTTCTCTTGGTCTCTTTTTCTCTTTTCTCCATAATTTTGTCATTTTCTGTCCCTTTATTTTGTTTCTTTGTTTCTTTCTCCAACTGTTCTAATGCAGCAGCTACATTTAATCTTTTCTGTTCCCTTGGAAGAGGTATAGCCATTATGTAGCCTTTGTGCCGATATGAATGAATTTGGATTTTTTTTTTTAGGCGAATTCTTTACAACAGTCCTCCAATGCCGCCTGATATCTCAAGGGAGGTTATGGACTTGCTTCTTAAACTACTGCAGAAAGACCCAAAGGTGCGACTGGGAGCGAAAGGTGCTCATGAAATAAAAGCACATCCTTTTTTCAAGGTATTCTAAAGAGAAATAAATTATTTTTTAACCTCATGTCACTCACTTTACAATAATTTGCATCAATCAATCCTTCCTCTTTGTTCTTGAGTATTGATGTTAGTCTTTTTGGAAAATTTGCAGTCAATAAACTGGGACCTGTTGTCACAAAAGAAAATTGCAGCACCATTTAAACCTCGCATTAGGGATGAACTGGATGTCAGTAATTTTGCTGAAGAGTTCACAGACATGGTTCCAACGTACTCTCCTGCTGCAGTGCCAAAGACAGCAGACAGAATTTTTAAGGTGACATGCAAAATCAAAGTAACTTGATGCACCATCACTTGTTGAGGGTGATCAATGGGGGAACATTTTAAGGCATTTTCAGCCACCAACTATCCATGAGTTTGTCCACAATATTCTTCAACAAAAATAATAATCACATTTCAACTTTGTATGTTGATAATTGTGTAATTAATTAACTAATTAACTGATTTCTTATTTTGTATGTACTTTGGGATTTTATTTAATAATATGTGTTCAAGAACAGAGACAGGACTTCTTTAAGAAAGGTGGCCCGCCTAGAATAGCTTCGCTAATTGCGGGTCGCCTAGGACTATGATCATATTGTAATGCTCATAAACAAATAAACAAATAAACAAATAACCAACAGATAAACAGCTGTTGATTGAGAGTTGGCCAACACCCTTACCAAACACTTTCACCAGCTGTCAAGTCACTGTTGATCAGTAATAAACCAGCAAGTGACTGACTTTCAGCTAACAGATGACCAACATAAGGATGCTGTCAGCTGACAACCATGTACCCTGCAAATAGAGCCTCCTTTTACATGTTCGTTCTCTCCTAGGGTCTCCTTTCCTTCTCTTGCCATTAGAGAAGGTCAAAGGAGACTGCTAACAACCATGCAGCTCAAAGTTTTAAAGTTTAAACTGATATAAAAGAAAGAATGAATGAGCGAAAGAACAAACCAACGAAAGAACGAACGAATGAGCAAACTAATTGATGAATGAGGGAGTGAATGAATGAATTCATGAATGATTGAATGAACAGGAAACCTGGACATAATAAAGGACACTATAGATATGCTAAAGGATTTAGTTTTCTGTTACTGTAAGTGAAGAGATGGTGGAAAACAAAGAACTTTGTCAAAATTAATATCCTTTAGTTAGAGACATCTTCTGTCAGTTTTGAGCAATTACAGGTAGACAATTAGAAAGGCTGTAAGGTGATAATAGGGTAGTCTGCAGAAAACCTGGGCTCTTGTCATTGAAAAAGGTGCTGCCTACAGCTATGAACACTGCACGTATGGTCCTAAATTAAGAGCGTCTGGAAAAGCCGGAATCCGGAACCGGATCCTGAACCAGAAGAAGAACAAGAAAGGTCAATGATATCCAGTTGTCTTATTTCAGCTAAAAAAGTTGAATGTTGTAATGACACATGTTAAACTGCAAAATTGATTTTTAAGGATATTGTTGTGACTACAAAAATCGAACCACTGACGTCGCTCCTGTTTTAAACCGCTCAAGTTATGAGAATGATTGACATTGAGACTCCTCCTTGTCCCTTGGTGGCATAGGAGCAAAGTTGTTACTGAAGCAATGGATGAAAGGAGTCCAGAAAAAAAAGTAAAAGACAAAAGAAATTCACTTTATTTAATGGAATAAAATTTTAAGGTAAGTAACAATGAACCTCACCTTCCAGATCTCACCGCATTGGAAATTAAGGAGAAACATGGGAGAGGTGAGCACAGTAGCCTGCGTGGCAGGCATTCAAAGGGGAAGGAAAAGGGAAAAGGAGACCGGTGGGAGAATGAGGAAGGCGCGCCTGAAAGAACCCACCAATTAATGTGCATACACAAGGCAGCTGTGAAATCTTTAACTGTCAAATGGCATCCAATCAAAAACCTTCACAGGGAAAATTTCACCATGCTGGAATGTTGTTTACAGCTCCATCATTTCCAAAAACTCTCATGGTGGAGAGTAGTGCGAAGCCAAAACACAGTCGCCCAAAAAAGGAGCAATCTTTCAATGACGCGTGTCGAGTTTGTGAAATATGTCTCAACAAATTCTTGTGTGAGTTTGTTCAGACCATCGCTGAAAAAGAAATTGTTTGGTGTTGTATGGGCCCTGAACAACTAACAAATGTGGTTTAATGGAATCCATAAAACAATTTGCAAAAAAAACAATAGCATCCTCCCCTTCTTCGACGCACGCCCTCCCTGCTTTCCCGCCGTTCTCTTGTTCCCCTCTCCTTCCCCTTCGAATGCCTGCTGCGCATTACTAAAGCACGAAACACTGAAACACCAAAACAGCGAAACAAAACACTAAAACACCATGTATGACCCCACCATACACTGAATACTAACCGTCAAAGGTTGGATTTGAGATTAAATATTGTTTTAGGCCTAAAACATTATTGCTCCTAATTCACTGAGAGTAAGATTAGGAGTCAGATTAAGACTGAGATTAGGAGCAATGTTTAATGTCAAATCCAACCTTTGACAGATAGTATTCAATGTATGGTAAGGTCATACATGGGTGTTTTGGTGCTTTGTTTCGGTGTTTCGTTGTTTAGAAAGTCCATGCCTGCCACGCAGGCTAGTGCTCACTTTTTCCATGTTTCTTCTTGATCTCCAATGCGGCGACATCTGGAAGGCGAGGTTCATAGTTCTTTACCTTAACATTTTATTCCAATAAATAAGGCGAATTTCTTTTGTCTTTTACTTTTCTTTTCTGGACTCCTTTCATCCATGGCTTCAGTAACAACTTCGCTCCCATACCACCAAAGATCAAGAAGGAGTCTCAATGTCAATCATCCTCGTAACCTGAGCCGTTCAAAACTGGAGTGACGCCAGTGGTACAAACTTTGTAGTCACAACAATATCCATAAAAATCAATTTTGCAGTTTAAAGTGCATTGTATAAAATTCAACATTTTTCGCTGAAATTTAAATAAAAATAACTGGATATCATCAACCTTTCTTGTTCTTATTCCAGCTCCAGGTCTGTTTCTGGATTCAGTTCTGGATTCCGGATTCCATCTTTTGCAGGTGCCCTAAATTAAGGTACTCTAAGAATGAGGTATGTGGCTTTTTAATAGTTTCTTAAATTACTTTTCAGGGATATTCATTTGTTGCTCCTTCCATAATTTTTGGAGAAAATGAGTTTTCTAATCATCTCGTGGGAAACAAGCCATCTGAGTATAGACCTGCTCCAGGGGCAGTGGATTACGCGGCATTGTTTGAGGTAATTTACTTCATCTAATTTTTTACTTGCTAAGAGGTCTTTAACCTCCCTTTTTTTTCCAAATGACATTTGCTAGAGAAAACTCTATAATAATAATTATAAGTCTTTGGTTGTAAGAGTTAAATGGGGAACATACTTTTGAGCAGAATAAGAGGTTATAATTATTTTATAGTTTAATCACTTATATACTGTAGTGCTATTTACATTTGCTGATCAAGAGCGGTTTACAATAAAATGATACATAATAATTTATAAAGAATCCATACTAGAGAACCTAGTGAAATTCAGAAATAAGAATTGTTTGACCTAAGATGGTATGATGACTTTTGCCTTATGTTAACTACACTGTATATCACTGAGATAAGATGGAGCTAATTTGTGTATCACTGTAAAAGTTAAAAGTAAAATCTTAAGTCATAACCTTTATTGTTCCTGTTGTTAAGTCAACAAAGATTTTGATCCAAAAAGTAGTCTAGAAAAAAAAAAGATTTTGCATGTTTTGCAGGATTCACCTTTCTTTCAAAACTATGTCATAAGTGACGAAGTTCTTGGTGATGGAAGTTTCTCAACCTGCAGGTATGTTCATTACTTACAGTGAAACAAATAGAAGTCATAAATTTGAAGTCCAAATTTGATGAACTTAACGACTGGGCAACTTTAAGGCAGTTGCAATAAAAGCCTGACAAAACAGCTAGGCTTGATTGGCGAGGGACTTGATTTTGTTTTTCATTGAATTTGTTTTATTTTATTCTTGCAGGAAATGCATTCACATACGAAGTGGCAAACCCTTTGCTGTTAAAGTAATCAGCAGAAGGTAATATTCAACCTTGCTGAATAATTTTCTTGCTTTTGCTGCACTTGATAATACAGTTTGACCTTTGACCTTTTGACCATTCAATGAGCTCCAAAGACTGCCTCTTTTCAATGAGTCATTTTGGTGTGTTTTTTTCTCGTGAAGACGTGACCACATCCGAGAAGAGCAGTCATTGAGAATATGTCAAGGCCATCCTAACATTGTTGAGTTACAGGAAGTGTTTCAGGATGATGTGAGTATTTTACTCTTCAGCCCCTTATCATTTTGTCTTATTTGTCTTATCTTTTAGTTTAATAGGCATTTTACAGTTGTTTACTCAGCGACCTAGCCTGTGAATGGCTTCGAGGCTGCCTGTGACCTTGTATTGATACAGCCCCCTCTGCTTTTATCATGTAAATTGTGTTGTTGTAATTCTAATTAGTCCGTATTAACATTACAAAAGCCAGAAGGTTTGTATCAAAACAGGGTCACCGGCAGCCTCGCTTCCATTTGTAGGCCAGGTAACTTAGCTACAACTGTAAAATTGTCTGTTAAAACTAGTATACCTGCCAAGTGGTATGCCTACAGTGTGATTGTCCATAGGCCATTTTACAGTTGTGTGCTTAGTTACCTGGCCTATGAATGAAAGTGAGGCTGGAGTTGACCTTGTTTTGACAGAAACCTCACTGCTTTTCTCATGTAAATTCTTACTAATTAGCATGACAACAACGTCATTAACATACGAAAAGGAGGGAGGTCTGTATCAAAACGAGGTCAACACCAGCTTCACTTTCATTTAAAGGCCAGGTAACTACGCGTAGGAGGGATCGGAAACTTTGATCTCTCTCTCTCTTTGATCTGTGTTCTGATTTCTCACCTTTGGTGACAAAAAGGGAAGCAGTTAATAAAACAGAATCTCATGACGAAGTGGACGAAAATCATGAAGGGTGTAAACTGCAGGTTAAGGTTGCAGGTCATTTTTTCAACATAGCTGAAACAACCCAAACCTTTACTAATGCAAACATTAGGCAAAAAAATAATGGTTATAAGCCTAAGGTTGGCATTTTTGTGAAGGCTTGGGTTGTTTTGGTTGTGGTAAAACAGTGACCTGAAACCCTAGGTGGTGGACAAAACACTGATCCCCAGTCCATATGGACTACCCCGATGTACTACCACAATGGACTACCCTAAAAATACTATTTCGAATGAGTACTGTTGGTCTATAATGTAAGCAGTGTCTCAAATAGTGCTTACTTAAGCCTAAACACCCATTTTAAATGGTGTTGATCAACAGTATTTAAGTCTAAGCACCTATTTTAAGTTGGTTAGCTTTTGATAATTATTATTATTGTCGTGATGGCCGATTACTTTATGTAAGTGAAGTGAAATCAGTGCAATTCCTGGGTTTTATAGTTTCATGTGGCAATACAGACAAAAATAAACAAGGTACATGTATGTGCAATGTAAGTATATATAATATGAATTCAGTTCTTTCATTGAATCTTTTTAAGAGTTAGTCCATTTTAGGGTAGTTCATTTGGGGAGTCCATCTGGGTAGTCCATGCGCTGGGTGTCAGTGTTTTGTCCACCACTCCAACCTAACCTGCAATAGGCCATTTTTACAGTTGTTTGCTCAGCGACCAAGCCTATGAATGGCTGCGAGGCTGCCAGTGACCTTGCATTGATACAGACCTCACTGCTTTTATCATGTAAATTGTGTTGTTGTAACGCTAATTAGTCCATATTAACATTATAAAAGCATGAAGGTTTGTATCAAAACAGGGTCACCGGCAGCCTCGCTTCCATTGTTAGGCCTGGTAACTTAGCCACAACTGTAAAATGGTCTATTTACTCCCTCGACCTGCGAAAATCTGGAAAAATTAGTTTTCATGTTTCACTCCCCTCTGATGTAGCACTGTAGTTTCTCTAGAAACAAACCTGTTCATTCAGTCAAAATCAACCAATCACAATGCAACTGAATGTGGCCCATCTACCTACCAATCTACTGTACGTGCTCCCTACTGACATTGATTCACAGCAATGAAAAGCAAACTGTTGATTGGAATTTTAACTTCAGAGTTGACATTTTTATGAAAGGGGTAGGTAGTTAATATTTGCTCATTTATTTTCAATCAGCCCCTGCAGTGGTTCTTATCATGAAGTTTCTTTGAGGAATTTAATTCAGATTATGGTAATGTCTATGAGACAAAGAAAAGTAAAAACCAGTCTGAAAAATTTTTAACCAAGGAGAACTTTAAACTACAACAGATACATTGTTCTCTGACCTCTCATTACATTTTTTTTTTTACAGTTCCACACTTACTTAGTTTTGGAATTACTTAGTGGTGGAGAGCTGTTAGAAAGAATACGAAAGAAGAAAAATTTTACTGAAGTGGAAGCAAGTGACATAATTAGAAAATTAGCTTCTGCTGTGGAATTTATGCATGGCCGAGGAGTTGTACATAGAGATTTAAAACCTGAGGTACCTACACTCTTTTACAATGACTTTTCTATAACATTGTTTGTGCAATGATTGTGAAAAATATCTTTTTGAACTCTATTTATTAATAATTAATATCATTCATTCTTAAATTCCTTTAAATGATTCTGTGAGTTATACTTTTATACAGCTCAGCATCTATACGAAAATAATAATAATATTATTATTTTAAGTGCTATCTTCATAATCCCATGTAATCTATCTGAGCCCATACAAGGATGAAGAAAAGCTCTTCAACCTCCATGTCAGATCACAGCTTCACTCCACTGAGCCACAGGGTCAGACAGGAGCAGGCCACAAATTTTGACCATGTAGTATACTTACATTACAACAAAGATTCTATTAGAATGCAATAATGTCTGAGCATTAGCCTTAGTAGTGGAAATGGGCTCACACAAGGACAGGGGAAACTCTGATTAGCCTGGACAGTCTGCTCCTGTCTTATCTTGTAGTTCAGTTGGTAGGGAAACAGCAGCAGCTTTTTTCCAAGGGTAAAGGGTGAAAATTAAAGGATAAAGGGTAATGGGTAAAGATTTAGTATTTATCTTACAAAATTTAGCATTTTAATTTCTTTAATTTTCAACAACCTGACCCATACCACAAGTGATATTACCTTGTTGCTCTCATTTTGTCTTTGCCTTTCAAGTTCCTTGAAAGTTATAACAAAACTCACATGTAGTTCAATTATACCCACTGGGAGGTGACAACAATTTACTTACATTTACTATATGACTCGGTAATCTAAAGAACAGCGCAAGTTATGAAGTAAAGACAAAGCTCGGAACTCACAGAGCAAATTAATGCATCGAGCGATGAACAGCAGTTTTTATTGCACACTAGCGCGGAATTTCTGTAGGCAATCACCAAGCTGTACAAATCCAAGTCAATTCCAAATTCACGTTAGATACGCAAGAGTAAAAACAACGAAATCTACAACACATACAGTGAACCAGTCAGAAAACATTGCTTTCACTTCATCCCCTGTTCTCTCTGAAAAGTTTTCCTTACACAAAGTTGATTACGAGCACCAGATATTATTCCAGAAAAAAATGTCATTTCGAACATGGGTTGCTGCTCAGAACCTCGCCTGAGTGGGCCTTAGTTCACTTAATAGGCTAACCTACTCACTTACTCCAAGAATAAACAAAGGGTGTGTTCAATTGAGAAACTTGGGGGTGCGTTCCATTGGAAATCTGTTCTCAAAATCGTGATCTTTCTGATTTTCATTGGAACACAAAATCCTAAAACAGCTTTATTTGTGGATTTTATTAATTAATTGCACTCATCCTCAAGATTTCAATAGCAAACCATTTTTTGATTTGTGTTCAATTGCAATGCTGAAAGATTCAAGTCTTAAGTTCTACTTGCAGATTTTTGTAGCGAATGCATCCACAAAGTACAAGCGAGACAGTAAATAATTAAGTGGGCCGTTTTTGTCCCATTCGTGGGATTTGGTCTGCTAGCTGTGCTCCCCTACACAGGGAACCCATATATTTCTTCCACAAAAAGATTAATCATGAACACAACAATTTCTTGGAGCATGCAATCGAGTTCTCACCATTTCAACAGGGTGTAATAGGAATTAATAGCTGTGCCGAGCAATTCAGCGAAAAGGTTGGTTCAAAATATTACCCTTTACCCACCCTTTACCCTTGGAAAAGCACTGCCGGGGAAACAGAGATATAACCCGGATGTTGTGGGTTCAAGATTATTCCTATTGTACTTTTATAGTCATGCAAGTAAAGCTTGCAGTTGCTGTAAATTGTACGTGTAAGTTCTAAGGGGGTGTGTTTTCTTTGGTACTTTGTCAAGTAAAGTAAAGTCTGCTACAAGCCTAAAGGGCCCATCAGTCTGGCGCTTATCTCCAGTTTCTGTAGCATGAAGTGACTAGGAGTATTTCTACTCCCCCCTGGATGGGATGCTAGTCCATCGCAGGGTTACCCCCAGGATTTCGCTGGTACCCATTTATACACCTGGGTGGAGAGAGGCACTGTGAGAGAAAAGTGTGTTGCCCAAGAACACAACACAATGTCCCCAGCCAGGACCCGAACCCAAACCTGAACCACTTGATCCGGAGTCGAGCACACTGACCATGAGGCCACCGCACCTCCCACTTGTCAAGGATAACATGAAAACAAAGAACATATTCAGACAATCAGAAGTCTCAAACTTGTACCACATTGCACTTCTTCCAAGCAAGGAAAATGGGTGTGCTCCTTAATTAATAGTGTCTCTTTTTTTTATTATAACAAGAAGGACTCTGCACCCTTTTTCCTTTTAGGCAAAATGGTAAGCATTTAAAAGGACTCTTGTGATAGCTCTGCATCATGGTATTGTGTGTTATACTTTTCAGAACTTGCTGTTTGTAGATGATGCAGACAATTCTGAACTGAAAATTGTTGACTTTGGCTTTGCAAGACTTAAGCCGGAAAATCAGCCTCTGCAAACTCCTTGCTTCACAGCAGCTTATGCTGCTCCAGAAGTTATTAGCCAGACAACTACAAGGAGTGGGTATGATGAGTCATGTGACTTATGGAGTCTTGGAGTCATTATGGTAAGCAAATCATTCTGTAATGTTACTAGACAGTTTTCGTGTTCAAATTTAAAAGACAGCACCTTGAGTCACCAGGGGAAAGTACTCATTAGTTTGAAGCTAAACTCTATTTTGGAAATGCAAAATTTGTTTTACAGTACACCATGCTCTCTGGTCAGGTACCATTTCAAAGCAGTCGCAGTTTTAGGTCTTCAGATTTCATAATGCAAAGAATCACACATGGAGATATCAGGTTTGAAGGGCAGCAGTGGAAATCAATATCACCAGCAGCAAAGGATCTCATTAAAGGTACACTATAAACACAGTTAAATTGAAATGCAAAAATGCTACATGTATAAAGGAGAAATTCATGAAGATCAATGGTTATTTTCTTTTGTGCCTTTTGCTGGCTAAGTACATGAAGCTTATAATAGGAACTCAACACTTCATTATTAAGAAGCGCATTAATTTCCATGATCTTTAATGATAATACAATAATTATTTTGCAGTTTTACACTTACAGTCAAAACAGCTCAAGCGTTCCTCAGACAGGCGGATTAATGAGTTCATTATTGCAAATTAGTTTTCAGAAATTATTTCAATAACCTGGTCATCAGATAAATGATGCAAAATTCAAATCAAACCTCAGTTCAAAACTCGAATTTTGATTGGATTATTGCTCACTTCCGGTGCCAGGTCAGCATGAGAGTTTGACAGGTGTACAAATTTGCATAATCTGACAAGGTCATAACAAGTACGATTTGCCTTTCTTTTTAAATCCATTTGCCTGTACTAACTTTGGAATTTGAAAACATAGTGTCTCAAGTTTGAGCATACTGGTAAGATTACAGAAAGGTTATGTTGCTTGAGTGAAATGACCAGTGTTTGGCAGATTATGCAAATCAGCAAACCTGTGAAATTCTCATGCTGGCCTGGCCCCGGAAGCCAGCAATATTCCAATCACAAATTCGAGTTTTGAACTGAGGCTTGATTGAATTCTGCATCATTCATTCGACGACCAGATTATTGAAATGATTACTGAAATCAAAATTAATTTGCAATAATGAACTCATTGATCCGCTCATCTGAGGAATGCTTGAGCTGTTTTGACTGTAATAATGTTATAAAAAATCTTTTTTTATTTTAATTAGTGGTTCAGCTCACACAAATCCTGATTACCTTAAGATGGTAGAACATTTAAACAAAAAAATGAGAATGTCATACTTATTTTATTAATTTTATTAACTTTGCCAGTCAAGCTAGCAGAGTGCCACAACAGAGCTAGCTTGCGCCAATTACTGTGGCCCCTTTTTTTACCTTCCCAACCATGATACACAACAGAAGACAGACCACAACACCGGGAACTACGTGCCCTACTCTTAGCAACAAGTGTGCGGGTTCTTTTACGTCCCACAGGATTATTAACATTGAAGGGTTGTGAGACGGGACCTCTGGCTTATCGTCCTTATCCGAGAAGACTTGAAAGTCTAACCATTTGCAGATGTAGTTACAAAGGCAGCACTTTCTCCTCAGTTATTTAAAGACCCTGATTGTTGGTCCGGCCGGAATGAACTCGCGACCTCCCACGTGACAGGCCGGTGCTCAACCAACTGAGCCACCGGTGCGCGGTAGCTTTGACTTTTTTAAGAGGCACCCATATTTTTCATATGTCATGCCCTTGTCACTCAATGGTAAATTCAACCCTCTTACTGATTTATCTACCACTTTTCCTTTCATTGTTAGGACTTTTGACCGTAGATCCAACCCAGCGATTAAAAGTGAGAGCAGTTGTCAATCATGAATGGTTAAGAGGAAGCACATGTCTTCCACATACACCTCTGATGACACCCGGTATTCTTGGGAAAGGGCATAAAAGAACATATGTCGAGTCTGCTCTTAATGTTACATATGATGCATTCAACAGAGCACACAAGGAAGGATTTGCGCTGATGGATGTTCAGCAGGCACCGCTTGCCAAAAGACGGAAAAAGAATAAGACAACATCAACAGACAGCAGGTCAACCACAAGTAGTGACCATAGTAACAGCGGTGGTACGTCACCTTTGCTTAACCCAAGGTGACATGGGGAATTCTTTAATTTTAGAAACTGCTAAATTATGTACCGATAATATTAATATTGTAGATATGTGTGATACACTTCAAGTGAAACAGAGACATTAACTGGATGTGATGGACTTTTTTTTATAATGTTCACAAAGTTAAACGTAGTTTTTACTGTTTGAAATTCGCACGTGGGAAATAAAATAATAACTGACAGACATGTATAATTATGTAAATGAAGAATAATGAATGTACTTTTTGTCCCTTAATTTAAGTTTAAGAGGTGAAATTTAATATTGTTTTTAATTATGGCGTCAATTTTTCCTTAGTTTAACAGTTAAAGTGCTAGTTCAAGGATTGGCCTTA
>NC_090880.1:34842916-34872916 GCF_036669935.1 Montipora foliosa | reverse complement strand
GTCTTAGTTCTCTTTTTTGTTACGTATCAGCTAAGTTGCGGAATGCGCTACCTGATTTTATCCGTACCTATGAGTTTCCTGGTTTTAAAAGAGAATACAGGGCCGCATTTTGTACAGCGGCTTTTCTTTTTAATGAATATATCTTTAAATATTATGTATTTAGTAGGTATCTGTATATGCTATGTATTTTAGCTGTAAATGTAATGTCTCAAAGATATTAGCTCCTGTAGTTATTCGGAAAAAGCTTATGACTGTATGTTATGTTACCTTTAGGAGGGCGCATGCGCATACTTTGTAATTTGCGACTCCAGTGCTTACCATATGGCAGATAAATGACTTTTCTCTTGAATATATAAGCCATCTAATTCTTACGCTATATTGACAAGGGCGGTTTGGAGCTGTGAGTAGGCGTGGGATTTGTCACATATGGTTTAGGGGCCGACATATCTCTCCCTCAATGCCGTACCGGGAGGCAAGGTCGGTAGCAGAAAGCAGCGAAGGGCCAACTGCGTCCAAAAGCGATCGCACGGGCCGAAATCCCGGGATGACTCGTTTGGTACGACGCTCCAGCGCCGGTGTCTGGAGGTACTGCGTTTTTCTCTCTTGTTCAAACATTCCATCAGCGCATGCGCAAATGTTCTGGCTCTTCGATACCTAGCCTACCAAAAAAAATTAACATGCTGTTTTTTTTGCTGTTGTTGTTGTTTTTTTTTTGTAGCAGCAATGGACATTTCAGTTGATTTTATAGGCATAAACGTAACGCAAGAACGGTGCGTGTCTGATCTTGTCTCAGACAGAGGCGAGACCTACTGACTACAATACTACCCAGTAGTACTGACTACAATACTACCCAGGACCTACTGAAACATTCTGGGCAAGTTTTAAAAGCTAAAACCTTCAATCGATGCGTTATTTTGATGGTAGGACTGGGTGGCCCGACACTTATGAAAAAAAACTATGAAATGAGAATCGGGAGTGTTCCCTTGTCATGGAATGGCAGAATTACCCAGAATTCTTTTTGGGCATGAGCGAGGCAACTTAAGAAGCACGAAACTGGCCCTCATCGAATGGCTCTATGCAATAAGCGCATTCAAAATTTTCTCGTATTACTTGATAAAAGTATGTGTTTTTTTTTTTTTTTGCTTTTTTTCTGCTTATATGAAAAATACGTTTTCTCTCCCGTTGCCTTCTTATGCATGATCTTCGCGGAAATAACATTCTGTTCCTCAATAAACCTGGAATAAGCAGATATGGTCTTAGTTCTCTTTTTTGTTACGTATCAGCTAAGTTGCGGAATGCGCTACCTGATTTTATCCGTACCTATGAGTTTCCTGGTTTTAAAAGAGAATACAGGGCCGCATTTTGTACAGCGGCTTTTCTTTTTAATGAATATATCTTTAAATATTATGTATTTAGTAGGTATCTGTATATGCTATGTATTTTAGCTGTAAATGTAATGTCTCAAAGATATTAGCTCCTGTAGTTATTCGGAAAAAGCTTATGACTGTATGTTATGTTACCTTTAGGAGGGCGCATGCGCATACTTTGTAATTTGCGACTCCAGTGCTTACCATATGGCAGATAAATGACTTTTCTCTTGAATATATAAGCCATCTAATTCTTACGCTATATTGACAAGGGCGGTTTGGAGCTGTGAGTAGGCGTGGGATTTGTCACATATGGTTTAGGGGCCGACATATCTCTCCCTCAATGCCGTACCGGGAGGCAAGGTCGGTAGCAGAAAGCAGCGAAGGGCCAACTGCGTCCAAAAGCGATCGCACGGGCCGAAATCCCGGGATGACTCGTTTGGTACGACGCTCCAGCGCCGGTGTCTGGAGGTACTGCGTTTTTCTCTCTTGTTCAAACATTCCATCAGCGCATGCGCAAATGTTCTGGCTCTTCGATACCTAGCCTACCAAAAAAAATTAACATGCTGTTTTTTTTGCTGTTGTTGTTGTTTTTTTTTTGTAGCAGCAATGGACATTTCAGTTGATTTTATAGGCATAAACGTAACGCAAGAACGGTGCGTGTCTGATCTTGTCTCAGACAGAGGCGAGACCTACTGACTACAATACTACCCAGTAGTACTGACTACAATACTACCCAGGACCTACTGAAACATTCTGGGCAAGTTTTAAAAGCTAAAACCTTCAATCGATGCGTTATTTTGATGGTAGGACTGGGTGGCCCGACACTTATGAAAAAAAACTATGAAATGAGAATCGGGAGTGTTCCCTTGTCATGGAATGGCAGAATTACCCAGAATTCTTTTTGGGCATGAGCGAGGCAACTTAAGAAGCACGAAACTGGCCCTCATCGAATGGCTCTATGCAATAAGCGCATTCAAAATTTTCTCGTATTACTTGATAAAAGTATGTGTTTTTTTTTTTTTGCTTTTTTTCTGCTTATATGAAAAATACGTTTTCTCTCCCGTTGCCTTCTTATGCATGATCTTCGCGGAAATAACATTCTGTTCCTCAATAAACCTGGAATAAGCAGATATGGTCTTAGTTCTCTTTTTTGTTACGTATCAGCTAAGTTGCGGAATGCGCTACCTGATTTTATCCGTACCTATGAGTTTCCTGGTTTTAAAAGAGAATACAGGGCCGCATTTTGTACAGCGGCTTTTCTTTTTAATGAATATATCTTTAAATATTATGTATTTAGTAGGTATCTGTATATGCTATGTATTTTAGCTGTAAATGTAATGTCTCAAAGATATTAGCTCCTGTAGTTATTCGGAAAAAGCTTATGACTGTATGTTATGTTACCTTTAGGAGGGCGCATGCGCATACTTTGTAATTTGCGACTCCAGTGCTTACCATATGGCAGATAAATGACTTTTCTCTTGAATATATAAGCCATCTAATTCTTACGCTATATTGACAAGGGCGGTTTGGAGCTGTGAGTAGGCGTGGGATTTGTCACATATGGTTTAGGGGCCGACATATCTCTCCCTCAATGCCGTACCGGGAGGCAAGGTCGGTAGCAGAAAGCAGCGAAGGGCCAACTGCGTCCAAAAGCGATCGCACGGGCCGAAATCCCGGGATGACTCGTTTGGTACGACGCTCCAGCGCCGGTGTCTGGAGGTACTGCGTTTTTCTCTCTTGTTCAAACATTCCATCAGCGCATGCGCAAATGTTCTGGCTCTTCGATACCTAGCCTACCAAAAAAAATTAACATGCTGTTTTTTTTGCTGTTGTTGTTGTTTTTTTTTTGTAGCAGCAATGGACATTTCAGTTGATTTTATAGGCATAAACGTAACGCAAGAACGGTGCGTGTCTGATCTTGTCTCAGACAGAGGCGAGACCTACTGACTACAATACTACCCAGTAGTACTGACTACAATACTACCCAGGACCTACTGAAACATTCTGGGCAAGTTTTAAAAGCTAAAACCTTCAATCGATGCGTTATTTTGATGGTAGGACTGGGTGGCCCGACACTTATGAAAAAAAACTATGAAATGAGAATCGGGAGTGTTCCCTTGTCATGGAATGGCAGAATTACCCAGAATTCTTTTTGGGCATGAGCGAGGCAACTTAAGAAGCACGAAACTGGCCCTCATCGAATGGCTCTATGCAATAAGCGCATTCAAAATTTTCTCGTATTACTTGATAAAAGTATGTGGTTTTTTTTTTTTTTGCTTTTTTTCTGCTTATATGAAAAATACGTTTTCTCTCCCGTTGCCTTCTTATGCATGATCTTCGCGGAAATAACATTCTGTTCCTCAATAAACCTGGAATAAGCAGATATGGTCTTAGTTCTCTTTTTTGTTACGTATCAGCTAAGTTGCGGAATGCGCTACCTGATTTTATCCGTACCTATGAGTTTCCTGGTTTTAAAAGAGAATACAGGGCCGCATTTTGTACAGCGGCTTTTCTTTTTAATGAATATATCTTTAAATATTATGTATTTAGTAGGTATCTGTATATGCTATGTATTTTAGCTGTAAATGTAATGTCTCAAAGATATTAGCTCCTGTAGTTATTCGGAAAAAGCTTATGACTGTATGTTATGTTACCTTTAGGAGGGCGCATGCGCATACTTTGTAATTTGCGACTCCAGTGCTTACCATATGGCAGATAAATGACTTTTCTCTTGAATATATAAGCCATCTAATTCTTACGCTATATTGACAAGGGCGGTTTGGAGCTGTGAGTAGGCGTGGGATTTGTCACATATGGTTTAGGGGCCGACATATCTCTCCCTCAATGCCGTACCGGGAGGCAAGGTCGGTAGCAGAAAGCAGCGAAGGGCCAACTGCGTCCAAAAGCGATCGCACGGGCCGAAATCCCGGGATGACTCGTTTGGTACGACGCTCCAGCGCCGGTGTCTGGAGGTACTGCGTTTTTCTCTCTTGTTCAAACATTCCATCAGCGCATGCGCAAATGTTCTGGCTCTTCGATACCTAGCCTACCAAAAAAAATTAACATGCTGTTTTTTTTGCTGTTGTTGTTGTTTTTTTTTTGTAGCAGCAATGGACATTTCAGTTGATTTTATAGGCATAAACGTAACGCAAGAACGGTGCGTGTCTGATCTTGTCTCAGACAGAGGCGAGACCTACTGACTACAATACTACCCAGTAGTACTGACTACAATACTACCCAGGACCTACTGAAACATTCTGGGCAAGTTTTAAAAGCTAAAACCTTCAATCGATGCGTTATTTTGATGGTAGGACTGGGTGGCCCGACACTTATGAAAAAAAACTATGAAATGAGAATCGGGAGTGTTCCCTTGTCATGGAATGGCAGAATTACCCAGAATTCTTTTTGGGCATGAGCGAGGCAACTTAAGAAGCACGAAACTGGCCCTCATCGAATGGCTCTATGCAATAAGCGCATTCAAAATTTTCTCGTATTACTTGATAAAAGTATGTGGTTTTTTTTTTTTTTGCTTTTTTTCTGCTTATATGAAAAATACGTTTTCTCTCCCGTTGCCTTCTTATGCATGATCTTCGCGGAAATAACATTCTGTTCCTCAATAAACCTGGAATAAGCAGATATGGTCTTAGTTCTCTTTTTTGTTACGTATCAGCTAAGTTGCGGAATGCGCTACCTGATTTTATCCGTACCTATGAGTTTCCTGGTTTTAAAAGAGAATACAGGGCCGCATTTTGTACAGCGGCTTTTCTTTTTAATGAATATATCTTTAAATATTATGTATTTAGTAGGTATCTGTATATGCTATGTATTTTAGCTGTAAATGTAATGTCTCAAAGATATTAGCTCCTGTAGTTATTCGGAAAAAGCTTATGACTGTATGTTATGTTACCTTTAGGAGGGCGCATGCGCATACTTTGTAATTTGCGACTCCAGTGCTTACCATATGGCAGATAAATGACTTTTCTCTTGAATATATAAGCCATCTAATTCTTACGCTATATTGACAAGGGCGGTTTGGAGCTGTGAGTAGGCGTGGGATTTGTCACATATGGTTTAGGGGCCGACATATCTCTCCCTCAATGCCGTACCGGGAGGCAAGGTCGGTAGCAGAAAGCAGCGAAGGGCCAACTGCGTCCAAAAGCG
Source organism: Montipora foliosa (assembly GCF_036669935.1). Taxonomy (NCBI): domain Eukaryota; kingdom Metazoa; phylum Cnidaria; class Anthozoa; order Scleractinia; family Acroporidae; genus Montipora; species Montipora foliosa. The sequence continues at coordinate 34,867,385 of NC_090880.1, read as the reverse complement.
ATCGCACGGGCCGAAATCCCGGGATGACTCGTTTGGTACGACGCTCCAGCGCCGGTGTCTGGAGGTACTGCGTTTTTCTCTCTTGTTCAAACATTCCATCAGCGCATGCGCAAATGTTCTGGCTCTTCGATACCTAGCCTACCAAAAAAAATTAACATGCTGTTTTTTTTGCTGTTGTTGTTGTTTTTTTTTTGTAGCAGCAATGGACATTTCAGTTGATTTTATAGGCATAAACGTAACGCAAGAACGGTGCGTGTCTGATCTTGTCTCAGACAGAGGCGAGACCTACTGACTACAATACTACCCAGTAGTACTGACTACAATACTACCCAGGACCTACTGAAACATTCTGGGCAAGTTTTAAAAGCTAAAACCTTCAATCGATGCGTTATTTTGATGGTAGGACTGGGTGGCCCGACACTTATGAAAAAAAACTATGAAATGAGAATCGGGAGTGTTCCCTTGTCATGGAATGGCAGAATTACCCAGAATTCTTTTTGGGCATGAGCGAGGCAACTTAAGAAGCACGAAACTGGCCCTCATCGAATGGCTCTATGCAATAAGCGCATTCAAAATTTTCTCGTATTACTTGATAAAAGTATGTGGTTTTTTTTTTTTTTGCTTTTTTTCTGCTTATATGAAAAATACGTTTTCTCTCCCGTTGCCTTCTTATGCATGATCTTCGCGGAAATAACATTCTGTTCCTCAATAAACCTGGAATAAGCAGATATGGTCTTAGTTCTCTTTTTTGTTACGTATCAGCTAAGTTGCGGAATGCGCTACCTGATTTTATCCGTACCTATGAGTTTCCTGGTTTTAAAAGAGAATACAGGGCCGCATTTTGTACAGCGGCTTTTCTTTTTAATGAATATATCTTTAAATATTATGTATTTAGTAGGTATCTGTATATGCTATGTATTTTAGCTGTAAATGTAATGTCTCAAAGATATTAGCTCCTGTAGTTATTCGGAAAAAGCTTATGACTGTATGTTATGTTACCTTTAGGAGGGCGCATGCGCATACTTTGTAATTTGCGACTCCAGTGCTTACCATATGGCAGATAAATGACTTTTCTCTTGAATATATAAGCCATCTAATTCTTACGCTATATTGACAAGGGCGGTTTGGAGCTGTGAGTAGGCGTGGGATTTGTCACATATGGTTTAGGGGCCGACATATCTCTCCCTCAATGCCGTACCGGGAGGCAAGGTCGGTAGCAGAAAGCAGCGAAGGGCCAACTGCGTCCAAAAGCGATCGCACGGGCCGAAATCCCGGGATGACTCGTTTGGTACGACGCTCCAGCGCCGGTGTCTGGAGGTACTGCGTTTTTCTCTCTTGTTCAAACATTCCATCAGCGCATGCGCAAATGTTCTGGCTCTTCGATACCTAGCCTACCAAAAAAAATTAACATGCTGTTTTTTTTGCTGTTGTTGTTGTTTTTTTTTTGTAGCAGCAATGGACATTTCAGTTGATTTTATAGGCATAAACGTAACGCAAGAACGGTGCGTGTCTGATCTTGTCTCAGACAGAGGCGAGACCTACTGACTACAATACTACCCAGTAGTACTGACTACAATACTACCCAGGACCTACTGAAACATTCTGGGCAAGTTTTAAAAGCTAAAACCTTCAATCGATGCGTTATTTTGATGGTAGGACTGGGTGGCCCGACACTTATGAAAAAAAACTATGAAATGAGAATCGGGAGTGTTCCCTTGTCATGGAATGGCAGAATTACCCAGAATTCTTTTTGGGCATGAGCGAGGCAACTTAAGAAGCACGAAACTGGCCCTCATCGAATGGCTCTATGCAATAAGCGCATTCAAAATTTTCTCGTATTACTTGATAAAAGTATGTGGTTTTTTTTTTTTTTGCTTTTTTTCTGCTTATATGAAAAATACGTTTTCTCTCCCGTTGCCTTCTTATGCATGATCTTCGCGGAAATAACATTCTGTTCCTCAATAAACCTGGAATAAGCAGATATGGTCTTAGTTCTCTTTTTTGTTACGTATCAGCTAAGTTGCGGAATGCGCTACCTGATTTTATCCGTACCTATGAGTTTCCTGGTTTTAAAAGAGAATACAGGGCCGCATTTTGTACAGCGGCTTTTCTTTTTAATGAATATATCTTTAAATATTATGTATTTAGTAGGTATCTGTATATGCTATGTATTTTAGCTGTAAATGTAATGTCTCAAAGATATTAGCTCCTGTAGTTATTCGGAAAAAGCTTATGACTGTATGTTATGTTACCTTTAGGAGGGCGCATGCGCATACTTTGTAATTTGCGACTCCAGTGCTTACCATATGGCAGATAAATGACTTTTCTCTTGAATATATAAGCCATCTAATTCTTACGCTATATTGACAAGGGCGGTTTGGAGCTGTGAGTAGGCGTGGGATTTGTCACATATGGTTTAGGGGCCGACATATCTCTCCCTCAATGCCGTACCGGGAGGCAAGGTCGGTAGCAGAAAGCAGCGAAGGGCCAACTGCGTCCAAAAGCGATCGCACGGGCCGAAATCCCGGGATGACTCGTTTGGTACGACGCTCCAGCGCCGGTGTCTGGAGGTACTGCGTTTTTCTCTCTTGTTCAAACATTCCATCAGCGCATGCGCAAATGTTCTGGCTCTTCGATACCTAGCCTACCAAAAAAAATTAACATGCTGTTTTTTTTGCTGTTGTTGTTGTTTTTTTTTTGTAGCAGCAATGGACATTTCAGTTGATTTTATAGGCATAAACGTAACGCAAGAACGGTGCGTGTCTGATCTTGTCTCAGACAGAGGCGAGACCTACTGACTACAATACTACCCAGTAGTACTGACTACAATACTACCCAGGACCTACTGAAACATTCTGGGCAAGTTTTAAAAGCTAAAACCTTCAATCGATGCGTTATTTTGATGGTAGGACTGGGTGGCCCGACACTTATGAAAAAAAACTATGAAATGAGAATCGGGAGTGTTCCCTTGTCATGGAATGGCAGAATTACCCAGAATTCTTTTTGGGCATGAGCGAGGCAACTTAAGAAGCACGAAACTGGCCCTCATCGAATGGCTCTATGCAATAAGCGCATTCAAAATTTTCTCGTATTACTTGATAAAAGTATGTGGTTTTTTTTTTTTTTTGCTTTTTTTCTGCTTATATGAAAAATACGTTTTCTCTCCCGTTGCCTTCTTATGCATGATCTTCGCGGAAATAACATTCTGTTCCTCAATAAACCTGGAATAAGCAGATATGGTCTTAGTTCTCTTTTTTGTTACGTATCAGCTAAGTTGCGGAATGCGCTACCTGATTTTATCCGTACCTATGAGTTTCCTGGTTTTAAAAGAGAATACAGGGCCGCATTTTGTACAGCGGCTTTTCTTTTTAATGAATATATCTTTAAATATTATGTATTTAGTAGGTATCTGTATATGCTATGTATTTTAGCTGTAAATGTAATGTCTCAAAGATATTAGCTCCTGTAGTTATTCGGAAAAAGCTTATGACTGTATGTTATGTTACCTTTAGGAGGGCGCATGCGCATACTTTGTAATTTGCGACTCCAGTGCTTACCATATGGCAGATAAATGACTTTTCTCTTGAATATATAAGCCATCTAATTCTTACGCTATATTGACAAGGGCGGTTTGGAGCTGTGAGTAGGCGTGGGATTTGTCACATATGGTTTAGGGGCCGACATATCTCTCCCTCAATGCCGTACCGGGAGGCAAGGTCGGTAGCAGAAAGCAGCGAAGGGCCAACTGCGTCCAAAAGCGATCGCACGGGCCGAAATCCCGGGATGACTCGTTTGGTACGACGCTCCAGCGCCGGTGTCTGGAGGTACTGCGTTTTTCTCTCTTGTTCAAACATTCCATCAGCGCATGCGCAAATGTTCTGGCTCTTCGATACCTAGCCTACCAAAAAAAATTAACATGCTGTTTTTTTTGCTGTTGTTGTTGTTTTTTTTTTGTAGCAGCAATGGACATTTCAGTTGATTTTATAGGCATAAACGTAACGCAAGAACGGTGCGTGTCTGATCTTGTCTCAGACAGAGGCGAGACCTACTGACTACAATACTACCCAGTAGTACTGACTACAATACTACCCAGGACCTACTGAAACATTCTGGGCAAGTTTTAAAAGCTAAAACCTTCAATCGATGCGTTATTTTGATGGTAGGACTGGGTGGCCCGACACTTATGAAAAAAAACTATGAAATGAGAATCGGGAGTGTTCCCTTGTCATGGAATGGCAGAATTACCCAGAATTCTTTTTGGGCATGAGCGAGGCAACTTAAGAAGCACGAAACTGGCCCTCATCGAATGGCTCTATGCAATAAGCGCATTCAAAATTTTCTCGTATTACTTGATAAAAGTATGTGTTTTTTTTTTTTTTTGCTTTTTTTCTGCTTATATGAAAAATACGTTTTCTCTCCCGTTGCCTTCTTATGCATGATCTTCGCGGAAATAACATTCTGTTCCTCAATAAACCTGGAATAAGCAGATATGGTCTTAGTTCTCTTTTTTGTTACGTATCAGCTAAGTTGCGGAATGCGCTACCTGATTTTATCCGTACCTATGAGTTTCCTGGTTTTAAAAGAGAATACAGGGCCGCATTTTGTACAGCGGCTTTTCTTTTTAATGAATATATCTTTAAATATTATGTATTTAGTAGGTATCTGTATATGCTATGTATTTTAGCTGTAAATGTAATGTCTCAAAGATATTAGCTCCTGTAGTTATTCGGAAAAAGCTTATGACTGTATGTTATGTTACCTTTAGGAGGGCGCATGCGCATACTTTGTAATTTGCGACTCCAGTGCTTACCATATGGCAGATAAATGACTTTTCTCTTGAATATATAAGCCATCTAATTCTTACGCTATATTGACAAGGGCGGTTTGGAGCTGTGAGTAGGCGTGGGATTTGTCACATATGGTTTAGGGGCCGACATATCTCTCCCTCAATGCCGTACCGGGAGGCAAGGTCGGTAGCAGAAAGCAGCGAAGGGCCAACTGCGTCCAAAAGCGATCGCACGGGCCGAAATCCCGGGATGACTCGTTTGGTACGACGCTCCAGCGCCGGTGTCTGGAGGTACTGCGTTTTTCTCTCTTGTTCAAACATTCCATCAGCGCATGCGCAAATGTTCTGGCTCTTCGATACCTAGCCTACCAAAAAAAATTAACATGCTGTTTTTTTTGCTGTTGTTGTTGTTTTTTTTTTGTAGCAGCAATGGACATTTCAGTTGATTTTATAGGCATAAACGTAACGCAAGAACGGTGCGTGTCTGATCTTGTCTCAGACAGAGGCGAGACCTACTGACTACAATACTACCCAGTAGTACTGACTACAATACTACCCAGGACCTACTGAAACATTCTGGGCAAGTTTTAAAAGCTAAAACCTTCAATCGATGCGTTATTTTGATGGTAGGACTGGGTGGCCCGACACTTATGAAAAAAAACTATGAAATGAGAATCGGGAGTGTTCCCTTGTCATGGAATGGCAGAATTACCCAGAATTCTTTTTGGGCATGAGCGAGGCAACTTAAGAAGCACGAAACTGGCCCTCATCGAATGGCTCTATGCAATAAGCGCATTCAAAATTTTCTCGTATTACTTGATAAAAGTATGTGGTTTTTTTTTTTTTTTGCTTTTTTTCTGCTTATATGAAAAATACGTTTTCTCTCCCGTTGCCTTCTTATGCATGATCTTCGCGGAAATAACATTCTGTTCCTCAATAAACCTGGAATAAGCAGATATGGTCTTAGTTCTCTTTTTTGTTACGTATCAGCTAAGTTGCGGAATGCGCTACCTGATTTTATCCGTACCTATGAGTTTCCTGGTTTTAAAAGAGAATACAGGGCCGCATTTTGTACAGCGGCTTTTCTTTTTAATGAATATATCTTTAAATATTATGTATTTAGTAGGTATCTGTATATGCTATGTATTTTAGCTGTAAATGTAATGTCTCAAAGATATTAGCTCCTGTAGTTATTCGGAAAAAGCTTATGACTGTATGTTATGTTACCTTTAGGAGGGCGCATGCGCATACTTTGTAATTTGCGACTCCAGTGCTTACCATATGGCAGATAAATGACTTTTCTCTTGAATATATAAGCCATCTAATTCTTACGCTATATTGACAAGGGCGGTTTGGAGCTGTGAGTAGGCGTGGGATTTGTCACATATGGTTTAGGGGCCGACATATCTCTCCCTCAATGCCGTACCGGGAGGCAAGGTCGGTAGCAGAAAGCAGCGAAGGGCCAACTGCGTCCAAAAGCGATCGCACGGGCCGAAATCCCGGGATGACTCGTTTGGTACGACGCTCCAGCGCCGGTGTCTGGAGGTACTGCGTTTTTCTCTCTTGTTCAAACATTCCATCAGCGCATGCGCAAATGTTCTGGCTCTTCGATACCTAGCCTACCAAAAAAAACTTTAACATGCTGTTTTTTTTGCTGTTGTTGTTTTTTTTTTTTTTTTGTAGCAGCAATGGACATTTCAGTTGATTTTATAGGCATAAACGTAACGCAAGAACGGTGCGTGTCTGATCTTGTCTCAGACAGAGGCGAGACCTACTGACTACAATACTACCCAGTAGTACTGACTACAATACTACCCAGGACCTACTGAAACATTCTGGGCAAGTTTTAAAAGCTAAAACCTTCAATCGATGCGTTATTTTGATGGTAGGACTGGGTGGCCCGACACTTATGAAAAAAAACTATGAAATGAGAATCGGGAGTGTTCCCTTGTCATGGAATGGCAGAATTACCCAGAATTCTTTTTGGGCATGAGCGAGGCAACTTAAGAAGCACGAAACTGGCCCTCATCGAATGGCTCTATGCAATAAGCGCATTCAAAATTTTCTCGTATTACTTGATAAAAGTATGTGTTTTTTTTTTTTTTTGCTTTTTTTCTGCTTATATGAAAAATACGTTTTCTCTCCCGTTGCCTTCTTATGCATGATCTTCGCGGAAATAACATTCTGTTCCTCAATAAACCTGGAATAAGCAGATATGGTCTTAGTTCTCTTTTTTGTTACGTATCAGCTAAGTTGCGGAATGCGCTACCTGATTTTATCCGTACCTATGAGTTTCCTGGTTTTAAAAGAGAATACAGGGCCGCATTTTGTACAGCGGCTTTTCTTTTTAATGAATATATCTTTAAATATTATGTATTTAGTAGGTATCTGTATATGCTATGTATTTTAGCTGTAAATGTAATGTCTCAAAGATATTAGCTCCTGTAGTTATTCGGAAAAAGCTTATGACTGTATGTTATGTTACCTTTAGGAGGGCGCATGCGCATACTTTGTAATTTGCGACTCCAGTGCTTACCATATGGCAGATAAATGACTTTTCTCTTGAATATATAAGCCATCTAATTCTTACGCTATATTGACAAGGGCGGTTTGGAGCTGTGAGTAGGCGTGGGATTTGTCACATATGGTTTAGGGGCCGACATATCTCTCCCTCAATGCCGTACCGGGAGGCAAGGTCGGTAGCAGAAAGCAGCGAAGGGCCAACTGCGTCCAAAAGCGATCGCACGGGCCGAAATCCCGGGATGACTCGTTTGGTACGACGCTCCAGCGCCGGTGTCTGGAGGTACTGCGTTTTTCTCTCTTGTTCAAACATTCCATCAGCGCATGCGCAAATGTTCTGGCTCTTCGATACCTAGCCTACCAAAAAAAATTAACATGCTGTTTTTTTTGCTGTTGTTGTTGTTTTTTTTTTGTAGCAGCAATGGACATTTCAGTTGATTTTATAGGCATAAACGTAACGCAAGAACCGTGCGTGTCTGATCTTGTCTCAGACAGAGGCGAGACCTACTGACTACAATACTACCCAGTAGTACTGACTACAATACTACCCAGGACCTACTGAAACATTCTGGGCAAGTTTTAAAAGCTAAAACCTTCAATCGATGCGTTATTTTGATGGTAGGACTGGGTGGCCCGACACTTATGAAAAAAAACTATGAAATGAGAATCGGGAGTGTTCCCTTGTCATGGAATGGCAGAATTACCCAGAATTCTTTTTGGGCATGAGCGAGGCAACTTAAGAAGCACGAAACTGGCCCTCATCGAATGGCTCTATGCAATAAGCGCATTCAAAATTTTCTCGTATTACTTGATAAAAGTATGTGGTTTTTTTTTTTTTTGCTTTTTTTCTGCTTATATGAAAAATACGTTTTCTCTCCCGTTGCCTTCTTATGCATGATCTTCGCGGAAATAACATTCTGTTCCTCAATAAACCTGGAATAAGCAGATATGGTCTTAGTTCTCTTTTTTGTTACGTATCAGCTAAGTTGCGGAATGCGCTACCTGATTTTATCCGTACCTATGAGTTTCCTGGTTTTAAAAGAGAATACAGGGCCGCATTTTGTACAGCGGCTTTTCTTTTTAATGAATATATCTTTAAATATTATGTATTTAGTAGGTATCTGTATATGCTATGTATTTTAGCTGTAAATGTAATGTCTCAAAGATATTAGCTCCTGTAGTTATTCGGAAAAAGCTTATGACTGTATGTTATGTTACCTTTAGGAGGGCGCATGCGCATACTTTGTAATTTGCGACTCCAGTGCTTACCATATGGCAGATAAATGACTTTTCTCTTGAATATATAAGCCATCTAATTCTTACGCTATATTGACAAGGGCGGTTTGGAGCTGTGAGTAGGCGTGGGATTTGTCACATATGGTTTAGGGGCCGACATATCTCTCCCTCAATGCCGTACCGGGAGGCAAGGTCGGTAGCAGAAAGCAGCGAAGGGCCAACTGCGTCCAAAAGCGATCGCACGGGCCGAAATCCCGGGATGACTCGTTTGGTACGACGCTCCAGCGCCGGTGTCTGGAGGTACTGCGTTTTTCTCTCTTGTTCAAACATTCCATCAGCGCATGCGCAAATGTTCTGGCTCTTCGATACCTAGCCTACCAAAAAAAATTAACATGCTGTTTTTTTTGCTGTTGTTGTTGTTTTTTTTTTGTAGCAGCAATGGACATTTCAGTTGATTTTATAGGCATAAACGTAACGCAAGAACCGTGCGTGTCTGATCTTGTCTCAGACAGAGGCGAGACCTACTGACTACAATACTACCCAGTAGTACTGACTACAATACTACCCAGGACCTACTGAAACATTCTGGGCAAGTTTTAAAAGCTAAAACCTTCAATCGATGCGTTATTTTGATGGTAGGACTGGGTGGCCCGACACTTATGAAAAAAAACTATGAAATGAGAATCGGGAGTGTTCCCTTGTCATGGAATGGCAGAATTACCCAGAATTCTTTTTGGGCATGAGCGAGGCAACTTAAGAAGCACGAAACTGGCCCTCATCGAATGGCTCTATGCAATAAGCGCATTCAAAATTTTCTCGTATTACTTGATAAAAGTATGTGGTTTTTTTTTTTTTTTGCTTTTTTTCTGCTTATATGAAAAATACGTTTTCTCTCCCGTTGCCTTCTTATGCATGATCTTCGCGGAAATAACATTCTGTTCCTCAATAAACCTGGAATAAGCAGATATGGTCTTAGTTCTCTTTTTTGTTACGTATCAGCTAAGTTGCGGAATGCGCTACCTGATTTTATCCGTACCTATGAGTTTCCTGGTTTTAAAAGAGAATACAGGGCCGCATTTTGTACAGCGGCTTTTCTTTTTAATGAATATATCTTTAAATATTATGTATTTAGTAGGTATCTGTATATGCTATGTATTTTAGCTGTAAATGTAATGTCTCAAAGATATTAGCTCCTGTAGTTATTCGGAAAAAGCTTATGACTGTATGTTATGTTACCTTTAGGAGGGCGCATGCGCATACTTTGTAATTTGCGACTCCAGTGCTTACCATATGGCAGATAAATGACTTTTCTCTTGAATATATAAGCCATCTAATTCTTACGCTATATTGACAAGGGCGGTTTGGAGCTGTGAGTAGGCGTGGGATTTGTCACATATGGTTTAGGGGCCGACATATCTCTCCCTCAATGCCGTACCGGGAGGCAAGGTCGGTAGCAGAAAGCAGCGAAGGGCCAACTGCGTCCAAAAGCGATCGCACGGGCCGAAATCCCGGGATGACTCGTTTGGTACGACGCTCCAGCGCCGGTGTCTGGAGGTACTGCGTTTTTCTCTCTTGTTCAAACATTCCATCAGCGCATGCGCAAATGTTCTGGCTCTTCGATACCTAGCCTACCAAAAAAAATTAACATGCTGTTTTTTTTGCTGTTGTTGTTGTTTTTTTTTTGTAGCAGCAATGGACATTTCAGTTGATTTTATAGGCATAAACGTAACGCAAGAACCGTGCGTGTCTGATCTTGTCTCAGACAGAGGCGAGACCTACTGACTACAATACTACCCAGTAGTACTGACTACAATACTACCCAGGACCTACTGAAACATTCTGGGCAAGTTTTAAAAGCTAAAACCTTCAATCGATGCGTTATTTTGATGGTAGGACTGGGTGGCCCGACACTTATGAAAAAAAACTATGAAATGAGAATCGGGAGTGTTCCCTTGTCATGGAATGGCAGAATTACCCAGAATTCTTTTTGGGCATGAGCGAGGCAACTTAAGAAGCACGAAACTGGCCCTCATCGAATGGCTCTATGCAATAAGCGCATTCAAAATTTTCTCGTATTACTTGATAAAAGTATGTGGTTTTTTTTTTTTTTGCTTTTTTTCTGCTTATATGAAAAATACGTTTTCTCTCCCGTTGCCTTCTTATGCATGATCTTCGCGGAAATAACATTCTGTTCCTCAATAAACCTGGAATAAGCAGATATGGTCTTAGTTCTCTTTTTTGTTACGTATCAGCTAAGTTGCGGAATGCGCTACCTGATTTTATCCGTACCTATGAGTTTCCTGGTTTTAAAAGAGAATACAGGGCCGCATTTTGTACAGCGGCTTTTCTTTTTAATGAATATATCTTTAAATATTATGTATTTAGTAGGTATCTGTATATGCTATGTATTTTAGCTGTAAATGTAATGTCTCAAAGATATTAGCTCCTGTAGTTATTCGGAAAAAGCTTATGACTGTATGTTATGTTACCTTTAGGAGGGCGCATGCGCATACTTTGTAATTTGCGACTCCAGTGCTTACCATATGGCAGATAAATGACTTTTCTCTTGAATATATAAGCCATCTAATTCTTACGCTATATTGACAAGGGCGGTTTGGAGCTGTGAGTAGGCGTGGGATTTGTCACATATGGTTTAGGGGCCGACATATCTCTCCCTCAATGCCGTACCGGGAGGCAAGGTCGGTAGCAGAAAGCAGCGAAGGGCCAACTGCGTCCAAAAGCGATCGCACGGGCCGAAATCCCGGGATGACTCGTTTGGTACGACGCTCCAGCGCCGGTGTCTGGAGGTACTGCGTTTTTCTCTCTTGTTCAAACATTCCATCAGCGCATGCGCAAATGTTCTGGCTCTTCGATACCTAGCCTACCAAAAAAAATTAACATGCTGTTTTTTTTGCTGTTGTTGTTGTTTTTTTTTTGTAGCAGCAATGGACATTTCAGTTGATTTTATAGGCATAAACGTAACGCAAGAACCGTGCGTGTCTGATCTTGTCTCAGACAGAGGCGAGACCTACTGACTACAATACTACCCAGTAGTACTGACTACAATACTACCCAGGACCTACTGAAACATTCTGGGCAAGTTTTAAAAGCTAAAACCTTCAATCGATGCGTTATTTTGATGGTAGGACTGGGTGGCCCGACACTTATGAAAAAAAACTATGAAATGAGAATCGGGAGTGTTCCCTTGTCATGGAATGGCAGAATTACCCAGAATTCTTTTTGGGCATGAGCGAGGCAACTTAAGAAGCACGAAACTGGCCCTCATCGAATGGCTCTATGCAATAAGCGCATTCAAAATTTTCTCGTATTACTTGATAAAAGTATGTGGTTTTTTTTTTTTTTTGCTTTTTTTCTGCTTATATGAAAAATACGTTTTCTCTCCCGTTGCCTTCTTATGCATGATCTTCGCGGAAATAACATTCTGTTCCTCAATAAACCTGGAATAAGCAGATATGGTCTTAGTTCTCTTTTTTGTTACGTATCAGCTAAGTTGCGGAATGCGCTACCTGATTTTATCCGTACCTATGAGTTTCCTGGTTTTAAAAGAGAATACAGGGCCGCATTTTGTACAGCGGCTTTTCTTTTTAATGAATATATCTTTAAATATTATGTATTTAGTAGGTATCTGTATATGCTATGTATTTTAGCTGTAAATGTAATGTCTCAAAGATATTAGCTCCTGTAGTTATTCGGAAAAAGCTTATGACTGTATGTTATGTTACCTTTAGGAGGGCGCATGCGCATACTTTGTAATTTGCGACTCCAGTGCTTACCATATGGCAGATAAATGACTTTTCTCTTGAATATATAAGCCATCTAATTCTTACGCTATATTGACAAGGGCGGTTTGGAGCTGTGAGTAGGCGTGGGATTTGTCACATATGGTTTAGGGGCCGACATATCTCTCCCTCAATGCCGTACCGGGAGGCAAGGTCGGTAGCAGAAAGCAGCGAAGGGCCAACTGCGTCCAAAAGCGATCGCACGGGCCGAAATCCCGGGATGACTCGTTTGGTACGACGCTCCAGCGCCGGTGTCTGGAGGTACTGCGTTTTTCTCTCTTGTTCAAACATTCCATCAGCGCATGCGCAAATGTTCTGGCTCTTCGATACCTAGCCTACCAAAAAAAATTAACATGCTGTTTTTTTTGCTGTTGTTGTTGTTTTTTTTTTGTAGCAGCAATGGACATTTCAGTTGATTTTATAGGCATAAACGTAACGCAAGAACCGTGCGTGTCTGATCTTGTCTCAGACAGAGGCGAGACCTACTGACTACAATACTACCCAGTAGTACTGACTACAATACTACCCAGGACCTACTGAAACATTCTGGGCAAGTTTTAAAAGCTAAAACCTTCAATCGATGCGTTATTTTGATGGTAGGACTGGGTGGCCCGACACTTATGAAAAAAAACTATGAAATGAGAATCGGGAGTGTTCCCTTGTCATGGAATGGCAGAATTACCCAGAATTCTTTTTGGGCATGAGCGAGGCAACTTAAGAAGCACGAAACTGGCCCTCATCGAATGGCTCTATGCAATAAGCGCATTCAAAATTTTCTCGTATTACTTGATAAAAGTATGTGGTTTTTGCTTTTTTTTGCTTTTTTTCTGCTTATATGAAAAATACGTTTTCTCTCCCGTTGCCTTCTTATGCATGATCTTCGCGGAAATAACATTCTGTTCCTCAATAAACCTGGAATAAGCAGATATGGTCTTAGTTCTCTTTTTTGTTACGTATCAGCTAAGTTGCGGAATGCGCTACCTGATTTTATCCGTACCTATGAGTTTCCTGGTTTTAAAAGAGAATACAGGGCCGCATTTTGTACAGCGGCTTTTCTTTTTAATGAATATATCTTTAAATATTATGTATTTAGTAGGTATCTGTATATGCTATGTATTTTAGCTGTAAATGTAATGTCTCAAAGATATTAGCTCCTGTAGTTATTCGGAAAAAGCTTATGACTGTATGTTATGTTACCTTTAGGAGGGCGCATGCGCATACTTTGTAATTTGCGACTCCAGTGCTTACCATATGGCAGATAAATGACTTTTCTCTTGAATATATAAGCCATCTAATTCTTACGCTATATTGACAAGGGCGGTTTGGAGCTGTGAGTAGGCGTGGGATTTGTCACATATGGTTTAGGGGCCGACATATCTCTCCCTCAATGCCGTACCGGGAGGCAAGGTCGGTAGCAGAAAGCAGCGAAGGGCCAACTGCGTCCAAAAGCGATCGCACGGGCCGAAATCCCGGGATGACTCGTTTGGTACGACGCTCCAGCGCCGGTGTCTGGAGGTACTGCGTTTTTCTCTCTTGTTCAAACATTCCATCAGCGCATGCGCAAATGTTCTGGCTCTTCGATACCTAGCCTACCAAAAAAAATTAACATGCTGTTTTTTTTGCTGTTGTTGTTGTTTTTTTTTTGTAGCAGCAATGGACATTTCAGTTGATTTTATAGGCATAAACGTAACGCAAGAACCGTGCGTGTCTGATCTTGTCTCAGACAGAGGCGAGACCTACTGACTACAATACTACCCAGTAGTACTGACTACAATACTACCCAGGACCTACTGAAACATTCTGGGCAAGTTTTAAAAGCTAAAACCTTCAATCGATGCGTTATTTTGATGGTAGGACTGGGTGGCCCGACACTTATGAAAAAAAACTATGAAATGAGAATCGGGAGTGTTCCCTTGTCATGGAATGGCAGAATTACCCAGAATTCTTTTTGGGCATGAGCGAGGCAACTTAAGAAGCACGAAACTGGCCCTCATCGAATGGCTCTATGCAATAAGCGCATTCAAAATTTTCTCGTATTACTTGATAAAAGTATGTGGTTTTTGCTTTTTTTTGCTTTTTTTCTGCTTATATGAAAAATACGTTTTCTCTCCCGTTGCCTTCTTATGCATGATCTTCGCGGAAATAACATTCTGTTCGTCAATAAACCTGGAATAAGCAGATATGGTCTTAGTTCTCTTTTTTGTTACGTATCAGCTAAGTTGCGGAATGCGCTACCTGATTTTATCCGTACCTATGAGTTTCCTGGTTTTAAAAGAGAATACAGGGCCGCATTTTGTACAGCGGCTTTTCTTTTTAATGAATATATCTTTAAATATTATGTATTTAGTAGGTATCTGTATATGCTATGTATTTTAGCTGTAAATGTAATGTCTCAAAGATATTAGCTCCTGTAGTTATTCGGAAAAAGCTTATGACTGTATGTTATGTTACCTTTAGGAGGGCGCATGCGCATACTTTGTAATTTGCGACTCCAGTGCTTACCATATGGCAGATAAATGACTTTTCTCTTGAATATATAAGCCATCTAATTCTTACGCTATATTGACAAGGGCGGTTTGGAGCTGTGAGTAGGCGTGGGATTTGTCACATATGGTTTAGGGGACGACATATCTCTCCCTCAATGCCGTACCGGGAGGCAAGGTCGGTAGCAGAAAGCAGCGAAGGGCCAACTGCGTCCAAAAGCGATCGCACGGGCCGAAATCGCGGGATGACTCGTTTGGTACGACGCTCCAGCGCCGGTGTCTGGAGGTACTGCGTTTTTCTCTCTTGTTCAAACATTCCATCAGCGCATGCGCAAATGTTCTGGCTCTTCGATACCTAGCCTACCAAAAAAAATTAACATGCTGTTTTTTTTGCTGTTGTTGTTGTTTTTTTTTTGTAGCAGCAATGGACATTTCCGTTGATTTTATAGGCATAAACGTAACGCAAGAACCGTGCGTGTCTGATCTTGTCTCAGACAGAGGCGAGACCTACTGACTACAATACTACCCAGTAGTACTGACTACAATACTACCCAGGACCTACTGAAACATTCTGGGCAAGTTTTAAAAGCTAAAACCTTCAATCGATGCGTTATTTTGATGGTAGGACTGGGTGGCCCGACACTTATGAAAAAAAACTATGAAATGAGAATCGGGAGTGTTCCCTTGTCATGGAATGGCAGAATTACCCAGAATTCTTTTTGGGCATGAGCGAGGCAACTTAAGAAGCACGAAACTGGCCCTCATCGAATGGCTCTATGCAATAAGCGCATTCAAAATTTTCTCGTATCACTTGATAAAAGTATGTGGTTTTTGCTTTTTTTTGCTTTTTTTCTGCTTATATGAAAAATACGTTTTCTCTCCCGTTGCCTTCTTATGCATGATCTTCGCGGAAATAACATTCTGTTCCTCAATAAACCTGGAATAAGCAGATATGGTCTTAGTTCTCTTTTTTGTTACGTATCAGCTAAGTTGCGGAATGCGCTACCTGATTTTATCCGTACCTATGAGTTTCCTGGTTTTAAAAGAGAATACAGGGCCGCATTTTGTACAGCGGCTTTTCTTTTTAATGAATATATCTTTAAATATTATGTATTTAGTAGGTATCTGTATATGCTATGTATTTTAGCTGTAAATGTAATGTCTCAAAGATATTAGCTCCTGTAGTTATTCGGAAAAAGCTTATGACTGTATGTTATGTTACCTTTAGGAGGGCGCATGCGCATACTTTGTAATTTGCGACTCCAGTGCTTACCATATGGCAGATAAATGACTTTTCTCTTGAATATATAAGACATCTAATTCTTATGCTATATTGACAAGGGCGGTTTGGAGCTGTGAGTAGGCGTGGGATTTGTCACATATGGTTTAGGGGCCGACATATCTCTCCCTCAATGCCGTACCGGGAGGCAAGGTCGGTAGCAGAAAGCAGCGAAGGGCCAACTGCGTCCAAAAGCGATCGCACGGGCCGAAATCCCGGGATGACTCGTTTGGTACGACGCTCCAGCGCCGGTGTCTGGAGGTACTGCGTTTTTCTCTCTTGTTCAAACATTCCATCAGCGCATGCGCAAATGTTCTGGCTCTTCGATACCTAGCCTACCAAAAAAAATTAACATGCTGTTTTTTTTTTGTAGCAGCAATGGACATTTCAGTTGATTTTATAGGCATAAACGTAACGCAAGAACCGTGCGTGTCTGATCTTGTCTCAGACAGAGGCGAGACCTACTGACTACAATACTACCCAGTAGTACTGACTACAATACTACCCAGGACCTACTGAAACATTCTGGGCAAGTTTTAAAAGCTAAAACCTTCAATCGATGCGTTATTTTGATGGTAGGACTGGGTGGCCCGACACTTATGAAAAAAAACTATGAAATGAGAATCGGGAGTGTTCCCTTGTCATGGAATGGCAGAATTACCCAGAATTCTTTTTGGGCATGAGCGAGGCAATTTAAGAAGCACGAAACTGGCCCTCATCGAATGGCTCTATGCAATAAGCGCATTCAAAATTTTCTCGTATTACTTGATAAAAGTATGTGGTTTTTTTTTTTTTTTGCTTTTTTTCTGCTTATATGAAAAATACGTTTTCTCTCCCGTTGCCTTCTTATGCATGATCTTCGCGGAAATAACATTCTGTTCCTCAATAAACCTGGAATAAGCAGATATGGTCTTAGTTCTCTTTTTTGTTACGTATCAGCTAAGTTGCGGAATGTGCTACCTGATTTTATCCGTACCTATGAGTTTACTGGTTTTAAAAGAGAATACAGGGCCGCATTTTGTACAGCGGCTTTTCTTTTTAATGAATATATCTTTAAATATTATGTATTTAGTAGGTATCTGTATATGCTATGTATTTTAGCTGTAAATGTAATGTCTCAAAGATATTAGCTCCTGTAGTTATTCGGAAAAAGCTTATGACTGTATGTTATGTTACCTTTAGGAGGGCGCATGCGCATACTTTGTAATTTGCGACTCCAGTGCTTACCATATGGCAGATAAATGACTTTTCTCTTGAATATATAAGCCATCTAATTCTTGCGCTATATTGACAAGGGCGGTTTGGAGCTGTGAGTAGGCGTGGGATTTGTCACATATGGTTTAGGGGCCGACATATCTCTCCCTCAATGCCGTACCGGGAGGCAAGGTCGGTAGCAGAAAGCAGCGAAGGGCCAACTGCGTCCAAAAGCGATCGCACGGGCCGAAATCCCGGGATGACTCGTTTGGTACGACGCTCCAGCGCCGGTGTCTGGAGGTACTGCGTTTTTCTCTCTTGTTCAAACATTCCATCAGCGCATGCGCAAATGTTCTGGCTCTTCGATACCTAGCCTACCAAAAAAAATTAACATGCTGTTTTTTTTGCTGTTGTTGTTGTTTTTTTTTTGTAGCAGCAATGGACATTTCAGTTGATTTTATAGGCATAAACGTAACGCAAGAACCGTGCGTGTCTGATCTTGTCTCAGACAGAGGCGAGACCTACTGACTACAATACTACCCAGTAGTACTGACTACAATACTACCCAGGACCTACTGAAACATTCTGGGCAAGTTTTAAAAGCTAAAACCTTCAATCGATGCGTTATTTTGATGGTAGGACTGGGTGGCCCGACACTTATGAAAAAAAACTATGAAATGAGAATCGGGAGTGTTCCCTTGTCATGGAATGGCAGAATTACCCAGAATTCTTTTTGGGCATGAGCGAGGCAACTTAAGAAGCACGAAACTGGCCCTCATCGAATGGCTCTATGCAATAAGCGCATTCAAAATTTTCTCGTATTACTTGATAAAAGTATTTGTTTTTTTTTTTTTTGCTTTTTTTCTGCTTATATGAAAAATACGTTTTCTCTCCCGTTGCCTTCTTATGCATGATCTTCGCGGAAATAACATTCTGTTACTCAATAAACCTGGAATAAGCAGATATGGTCTTAGTTCTCTTTTTTGTTACGTATCAGCTAAGTTGCGGAATGCGCTACCTGATTTTATCCGTACCTATGAGTTTACTGGTTTTAAAAGAGAATACAGGGCTACATTTTGTACAGCGGCTTTTCTTTTTAATGAATATATCTTTAAATATTATGTATTTAGTAGGTATCTGTATATGCTATGTATTTTAGCTGTAAATGTAATGTCTCAAAGATATTAGCTCCTGTAGTTATTCGGAAAAAGCTTATGACTGTATGTTATGTTACCTTTAGGAGGGCGCATGCGCATACTTTGTAATTTGCGACTCCAGTGCTTACCATATGGCAGATAAATGACTTTTCTCTTGAATATATAAACCATCTAATTCTTACGCTTTATTGACAAGGGCGGTTTGGAGCTGTGAGTAGGCGTGGGATTTGTCACATATGGTTTAGGGGCCGACATATCTCTCCCTCAATGCCGTACCGGGAGGCAAGGTCGGTAGCAGAAAGCAGCGAAGGGCCAACTGCGTCCAAAAGCGGTCGCACGGGCTGAAATCCCGGGATGACTCGTTTGGTACGACGCTCCAGCGCCGGTGTCTGGAGGTACTGCGTTTTTCTCTCTTGTTCAAACATTCCATCAGCGCATGCGCAAATGTTCTGGCTCTTCGATACCTAGCCTACCAAAAAAAATTAACATGCTGTTTTTTTTGCTGTTGTTGTTTTTTTTTGTACCAGCAATTGACCTTTCAGTTGATTTTACAGGCATAAACGTAACGTAAGAACTGTGGGTGTCTGATCTTGTCTCAGACAGAGGGGAGAGACAGCTGCCTCGATTCTAAGTAAACCGACGGAAATCTGGGCTAGATCCCGATTTCCGAAGGAAATCTACTCGATGCGGGAATTATCCCGCCTTTGTTGAGAAATTGAGACACAACGTTTCACTTTACGTGACGAGATACTGCATGTTAGCTAATGGCGACATGAATTTCGCCGGTCAATAAACATGCACGTCCCAGATCCTGCTAAACCGAAGCCTTCTTCAAGATGAATCGATTAATAAGGGTGAAGCTAAGACCTCAGGTGAGAAAATAGCTTAAGTTCTTAGGCTTGTCCAGAGAAAATTTCGTTTTCTATAATCTTCACGAAAGCCTGACCTATAATTTTCTAAAATTAGGCACAGTTTTACGAAAGAAAATGAATTGTTGCATTTGATTTATTTAGTTCTTGAATCATTGGAACCATAATCTTAGCCTAATTTTAAGTACTTTTAACCATCTGGATGTTATTTTTTCCCTTGATCTGTGGAAATTTGGTTTATTATATATTTGATAGCATAATAATATTTTTATTCCATGTGTTATGCAATATCGACCAAGTGATATCCATGAAACTTGGCGTTGATAATATTCAAATAATAAATAGGAGAAGAGTGAATATGCTCTATTAGTCTCGTTTTCGTTTTCTATTTACTGATGCTGGCAACCCCTGGCACAAATTACTTAATGCCTTCTAATGTGGGATTGAGAACAGGCCATTTGACATTTGATTGTTTAGTAAACGGGCATGACTTTGTATATAAGAGATAGCAAGGCTGTTGGTCACTTTGAATAATATTGATTTAGAGCTCAAAGCTTTCATCAGGTAAAGTGTGTTGCACTGGAGTAGGGACCATGGACCATGATATACTAGTAGCTATCGCCATTACCTCAGACCATGGCTCGGCTCTCCATTTATAAAGTCCTATCTATTCATGGTTGGGAAAGCCTTACTCTATAAGCCTCGTGGTTTCCATCAAGGCTTCCCAGCCACTTTTTGTAATTTGATTTCCTTCTATCGTTATATTTTCCCTTTGTAAACCTGTGTGTAGTGTGGCAAAATAAAAATTGAATTTAAAAAATTGAATGGTCATGCCTACATACAGCATCCCACAGGGCTCTATTCTAGGACCTCTATTACATGAATTTTCCATTTGTATCAATAATCCCGTCATGCATGTTATCAAGAACAGATGATACGACTCATACTGCATCTGAAGCAGACTGTTGTGCCCTTGAACATGAAGTGTAGTGTCATGTGGAAACAGTTGACTCATAATTAAAAGCAAATAATTTAATCTGCGACAGCTTTCTGTTACAGGTTAAAAAGCTACTGTGTGACGTACTTGCCATGTGTTCTGGAAAACTATGCGACCATGATGTTTTCAAATGGTACCCAATCCCTGCTGTACATGTACATGTACATGGGCTGGGACTGGTATGGACATTGTGCGAGCCAGTGAGCCATGCAAGCAAACATGGCAAGCCGTGCGAGTCACACAGTTACCGGGTATGTGAGGCTCGCATGACTTGCTGGCTCACAGTTTGTCAAGACCCGGCTGGGACACCTGACTGAAATCAAAACAAACGCTTACAATGAGTCTATTCTACAGAAAGTGATAGTAAAGTAAAGTCAAGTCAAGTCTGTGCTTACATGCCAGAAGGCTCATCCGGCCAGCACTTATCTCCGGTTTCATTAGCATGAAGCGACTAGGAGTATTTCTACTCCCCCCTAGATGGGATGCTAGTCCATCGCAGGGTTACCCCCAGCATTTCGCCGGTACCCATTTATACAGCTGGGGGGAGAGAGGCACCATGAGACAAAAGTGTCTTGCCCAAGAACACAACACAATGTCCCCAGCCAGGATCCGAACCCGGACCACTCAATCCGGAGTCGAGCACTCTAACCATGAGGCCACCGCGCCTCCCACACAGAAAGTGATAAAGCTAAAATTTGCATTTAACTAGAATCTCAACACAGGTTGGCATGGATATCATGAGATTATCTTATTGTCCATTTTTAAAAGCTTATACTTGATTTTCAGGTTTTCTGTGGTTGTCTATGCCAAAAAAAGTATTCCACAGCTCCATACATCAGAAGCTGGAAGCTCTTTGTGAAACATTTTAAACATAACTGCCTAAAGGAGCATGTGGTATTCAGTATTATTTTTATTTGCTTTATTGATCAATACAATAGCAATACTTTGTAGATACTGTATCAACTCTTATAAATACGCCAACAAAAGGTTAATATACAGTTGGAACAATGACTTACATGATTGTAGCTCTTTTGCCTAGAGGTTAGCAAAATTGTAAATTCAAAAGAAATTATTTAACATTGCTGTTTGTAAACTGTAAACAGTAAAACCTTAAGTAATGGTCATAAAATGGTGGACTTGACTGGTCTAAGAACCTTGGAGTCCTGTGATTTTATCTCGGTTTCTTTTCACCAAAATTCATTGTCTATCGTGGTCTATTTTGTATAGCTTTGTAAAACAAATGGCGCTTGACTGTATAAAATAATAATTATAATTATATTATCTGTACTTCACTCTCCAGTCAGAGGACAATGACACTATGCCACGCTGGAATTTAAAATTGTGTCACATCAAGTAAGATTAGGCTTTCTGGATTGTTACGCTTTCAGTAGTTTTGTGTGACATTGTTATTATTTACTGTAATTGCCAAGATTCTAGAGGTTGCAAGATACTCCGACCACCTTCAGCAATTACAGGGGTAGCTCACTTGATGTGAGGTAATAGACAAATTGAACTCCACTGACAGGTGATATGTAAACCAGATTTAATCAAAGTTCAAAATCTCAGTTTCCTTCCTTGAGTTACAAAGTAACGACAACTTGTACAATCGACAATAATTTTACGATGTAACAGTTACAGTAGTAACAGTGGTAGTAGTGGTGATGGTTACGATGGCGGTGGTGGGTTTGAACTGAAAAATGATAATTCAGTATACAAGTTAGAAAGTATTAAACTAAGCTACTAAGGGATTCAATATGTGACATAAACATGATAACTTGGTGATAATAGATTTCCATAGAACCTTAATAAAAATTTAATTGTAACTTATAACTACTTAGCAATAGCACAACAATAATTAAAAATGAAAATTAAGACTAAAATTAACATCATGTGCAGCAAATTAATCATTAAGAATTATTTGGCATGTAACAGACTTCTCGACAATCGCACTTCTAGTGCAAATTATTGTTCATTCAAACACTACAACTCTAAAATCGATCACAATCATGCAGCAGTACTAAACTATCAAATTATTCTGAAAAGATCAAGACTTACTTTGGCAGACGACTCACACCAAAAGATAGCTTGATAGGATATATATTGATAGATAGCAAGTAGCAGAGTGTACGATCGCTGAACAATAATAGTTGAATGCACCTAAGGGCCGGGTTGTATAATGTGTTCTCTACAGTTTTCTAAAGTCCCTCGCAGAACTTGTACAGGTACTGTAGTAGCTACATGACTTTGTATCAATATGCATGAAACTGCAAATTCCTAAGGAAATTGAAATATCTATATATAATATTTATAAGCACTCTAGAAAATTCATGAGAAAAATAAAGAAAGGAAAAGTAGGTGTTTCAAAACTAACAGTTTACCACCTTTTTAGTGTCTGAGCTATTGTCGAGCCATTACACAGTTCAGATGGCAGCACACTGTACCACCACCAAGACAAGAAAAATATCAGGTACAAAATATCAAGCTGTTTAATTTTGGGACAGTCAAGTGACAACAATAATAACTATTAATTAATTAATTAATTAATTAATTAATTACCATATTTTTAAGAGACAGAAACAAACATTGCAGGTGTTACAAACAGTATAGAGGACATCTTGTTGATTCATCAGGCAACACAGTTAATACATTTAAAGAGCATAGTTTTGTTGCAGAGTAGTGGCAAGCAAAAAAGATGCTGTGAGATGGCAATGCATAAAATGCTACCGTACTGTTCATTTACTAGTTATATCTATAAGCAGGGCATCCATCATTCAATAAAAATTATTAAAAATTATTTTCGATAAAAATGACAACAGCAGTCAGGTATGGTGGTATTAGTCTATTTTAAAAAGTAATGTGTTTACTAATTATAGTGGGAAATTCATACTTTTATAGTTGTACTCATACTTCAGTCAAAAGAGTGCTATCATTAACATGCCGGATGGTTCACATCTTTCAGCAGTTGAACTGCAAGGTGCAATTCTGCAACCTTGTGAAAAATTATGGAACACAGGAACATTACAGTTTGATACAAGTTAACAACATAGTTTTTTACCATAATTGCTTGTAATCTCGCAATCTGATTGGCTAATTTTCCATTGTCGATAAGAGTTTAGAGAATGCTGTGCGCGTCACGCTCACATCAATTTGTCAGGCAATTTAATAACCAATCAGGAACGCCCATTTTGGGAAATAAACCAATCATATTGTGAGAACGTTATAGACAATGCTTGCTCTTTCTTCGTGCCATTATTTTGGTTATGCTCTGAAATAAAAACTTTCTTTGGCGTTGAATATTGTGGTTAAAAAGAAACCGAAAGTGATTCAGCATTTTCTGTACTCTTACATGTATTGACAATGATATTCTTCATCAAGTGGTAAATATGTTGTGCACTCACTTCAAATGGCTGTGCCTTGTGAGTCCACAACATTTTTACCACTACAGCGATGACGAAAATAATTGTTGTCGATGGTAAGTGTACAGACAACACTGAACCACTTTCGATTCGTTGAATGCCATTTTTTCAGAGGTCCATTGTAATCAAGCCAGAGATGACCATTCGACAGCTTGCCTCACAGATGGATCTCAATCCAGGTTGTGCCCTATTGTGTTTGTTTATTTAGCCATTGACTCCTAATTTATGGACTG
This sequence comes from Montipora foliosa, assembly GCF_036669935.1. Lineage (NCBI taxonomy): Eukaryota > Metazoa > Cnidaria > Anthozoa > Scleractinia > Acroporidae > Montipora > Montipora foliosa. Next base: position 34,843,415 of record NC_090880.1, on the reverse strand, counting down.
TTAACCTTCAAGGGTTTGCAGATGAAGCAATTTCAATTTTCCATATAATTATAATCTGTCTGTTACAGTAATGTTATTTGTGACTGAAAGTTCAGTGACAAAACTGTGGAGAAATTAATAGTTATAAATATTTTCAAATACTACAGGGCAACTTTTGATAAACTTTTTATTCACTTAAAAAGTCATTGAAATCTTTCATCCTGTAATTTACAGTCACCCAGTATAATTTTGCAGGTCCACTTGACTGTAAGTCATTTTAATTACAGTAAGTTATTCATTTTTTGCATAAGATTCCCATTAAATGCTACAGCATCAACTTTTGTTACCATTATTTTTGCCTACCAATCAAGATACATGACATAGTAGAAGTTTTATCCATCATACTTGGTACCTGAGTGTATTTTCAAAATTGCTGTCATATCCATAAATATTTGTAACATTAATTGATGGTTTGTATTTGTGCCTATGACAACCTGCCTGTTTGTTTTCTTCTCTTAAA
>NC_090880.1:34817916-34837916 GCF_036669935.1 Montipora foliosa | reverse complement strand
TCTATCTCCCGTGAGTTTCCAAAGACACGAAATATGGAATTTGGTATACTTTACCAAGAAGAGATATCTGATTCAGCAACTATGAGAAAAAACACACATGAAACCGAAGTGAAACTAGAAGGATCGAGGAGGAAATATTTCTGTGTCTGGGGCATTCTGCGCACACACACTCTTCCATGTTTCAAGGGGCATTTAAAATCTTGATTTCAAGTGACTTCTGGATGGTAATTTACCTCATTCCAAACTTGTTGACTTTGAATTTTTTTGTCTCCATTGCAAAATGCGCAGAGACGTTATTAGGGCAATCATGCAAAACCCAAACGCTCGCACAAAAAACCTGAAAACTTTGAGAGCATGTGAACAAAACATACTGGTATGCCGTCGCACAAAAAACCTGAAAACTTTGAGAGCATGTGAACAAAACATACTGGTATGCCGTCAAAAACGTTGTCAATTTCACAACGTATCTAACTGCCAACGTTTCATTGGTCAAAAGTGATACATAACCGGATGAGCCGTTAACGTTTGAATAGTAAAACTTCGCACAAGGATGGACGCAAATGGCATTAGAACAAAAAGAAGATTCTAGATTTTATTCAGCTTTGTTTTTACCTGTAGTTCCAGTCTCAGGAGGAAAGAAGACTATCACATTTATTGACACTCCTGGGCATGCAGCATTTGAGACAATGCGAGCCAGAGGTGCTAACGTGACTGATGTTGTCATACTTGTGGTTGCTGCAGATGAAGGAGTTAAGCAACAAACAGTGGAATCTATAAAGCATGCAACAAATGCGAGAGGTAAAACATAATGCCATGTTACTGTTAAGAAGAAAAAACTTTTAAGGACGGTGCCTACTATTCAAAGGTATTGCGCGGGTTCCTGAATATACGGGAAAAGCAGATCTTAACAAGTATTATTGAAATCCAAAAAGAAAATTGGGGTAAACAGGCATTTTTCGAAGATAATTATTCAACAATATTTGTAAAAAGCTTTAAAATACAAAGCAATGGAAGGCGTTTTTTGCCAAATTGAAGCTTAATTATCTCTATATGCAAGGTTACCCCCAATTTTCTTTTTGGATACCAAGAGCACTTGCTAAGTTCTGCTTTCTCTGCATAGTTTTGAACCGCACAAAAATATCCCTGTATTACACTGTAATAAGCACCGCCGATAGGAAATCCAAGTATCTTGAGATGCACAGAACATGTGGTGCGCAATAACAATAGTAGGCACTGTCCTTAAACTTTCATTTTCACCGACAATCATTTACAATATTTGTGCTAGCATAATTTCTCATGTATAAGTGAGGTTTTACTTTTTTAATAGCTTTTATTGAATTTAAACAGTTGTAAAGATGAAAAATCTAGGTTTTAATGTAATATCACAAGAGTACCCCCTAACTTTAATAGTGTAGGTTATAGCATAACAATGTTTCCTTTCATATTTTTAACATGAATGAAAACAACCTGTTTGTAAAGAAAATAATGAAGGTCTTGCATGAAGGGTCAATCTACATTGTATATTATACACAGGGAAATCAGTAAAATTCATTTTTTAAAACTGTACTTGCAGTTCCTATAATTGTGGCAATTAATAAAGTGGACAGGCCAAGAGTCAATGTGGTATGTTTAAAATGCATCCTTATTTTTTGTTTCCATTTTTAAGTGGCATGCAGGCCAGCCTTTTCATTACATGTAATATTTCATGTTTATATTCGCTTTTCTTCACAGGAACAAACAAAACAACAGCTCCTTCAACATGGGATACAACTTGAGGAGTACGGGGGAGATGTTCAGTCGGTGGAAGTTTCAGCATTAAAGGTATTGATGATGATGATTTCAAATTACTGTACATTGTTTACTCTTTTAAGTCAATCCCTTGTCAAACGTTTGTATGTTACTAATGTTATACCAAAAAAACCCTACTTCTTTGTAAAATTCATTGCTTGGTGTCACTTGTAATTGCTGCATGCATTTTGGGCAAAATTGTAGTTTTCGTCAACTTCCTCTTGCATCATGTAATTTGTGATTGCACCATATTATCAAAAATTACTACTTTGCCGGCACGTATTAGAGGTCTGGGGAGGGTCTTAGTGCGCAGTGAGTTTAATGGGATTTGAGTTTGTAATTCACGATTGTTAGGAAGGGGAAGGTGGGGCATTCTACGGTCAGCCCTCACCGTGTTGGGTTTCTTATCTTTTTTACTTGACTGTGTGTTTATTGATGCTTATAGTATATATCACTGACCTACCTCTTGCATACCAGACTAAAGTATGTTCTTGGTAGTCATATATATGTTTTTGATATGTGACAGATATGTTATAGGTACAGTGTATGTCAAGCCATACCTTTGACATAACTTATACATACCAAAAACATACCCATAATTTGGTGTGGGTACTAGGCACTACCATACCCTAAAACCCAAGGGTTGCACCACTGCCTTGGTCGGGGGCACACGTTCCCTGTGTTTTTTCCACCTGCTGGTTTTTTTGGGGGTTTTCATGTCCGGCTTTGGTGCTTCTGTTCTTTTGTTTATAATACTTGATATTTGTACATTTCTGCATATACCGGTATGTTGAATAAACAGCACAGTGGCTTGTCTGGCCCACGTGCCCATATATGAACATTGTTGTGTTGCATGTACCCGTTGAGTAGTGGAGGCAAAATATGGACAATCCTGCCTGTTAATTTCGTTCACTCTTTCTTTGGTCTATTTAATGCTACAATATTCTCGCCTAAAGGAAGTGATGAGGAAAATCCTTTTCAAGTAGCTTAGTGTTAGTGATACAAAATAAGTGGTTTTTTTTTCTCATCCTTTGCTGGAGCTTGATAATACCAGTACATGTACATATAGCTAGGTTATGGTGATTGTTGGGTGCAGACATATGTATTTGTTGTGTGCTGAAGGGGTTTAACTAGAACTCTGACTTATTTTGATTAAAATAGTTGCTTATGTGTCCCTATAGTTTGTTTAGTTTCGGACCTTAAACCTTGATATGTGTCATATAATTTTTAATTTGTACTTTTAAGGTCATCCTGAAGCTGCTTGCTTGTTATAGTTACCAGTGATAAGTGAAAAAAATAAAGATTTTGTAGGCTTCTTTATCAAAATAATTATTATGCTTTCCAGGGAACCAACCTTGAAGGACTGTTAGAGGCAATCATAACCCTTGCTGAGTTACATGATCTAAAAGCCAAAAGAGATTGCCCTGTGGAAGGAATTGTTCTGGAGTCCAGGAGAGACAAAGGAAAAGGGTACTTGTGTGCATTCATGCAATTTTTGTGCATGATTCTTCTTTGAAAAAGCTGGTGTTGCCAATCATCCTTATTAATGTTTGCAGTCCTAGGTACTCAATCAAAGGTGCTCAATGAGATTAGGCTGAATGCCTCTGGTAGCCACTATAATAATTATATCATGGTCTATTTTTGTTTCTGGAGCTTAGCACAACTACCAGGTGTAATTAACTGGGAGTTTTTTGTGATGAGGGAGGAAAACCAGAGTACCTGAAAAAAAAAAGTCTTGAGTAAGGTTTGAAAAACTAAAAACAACTCAGCCCATCGCCAATCAACGAGTTGGTGTCTCCTGTTCCAGCCTGACTGGATTATCTCTAGACGGTCACCCGTCCAGATAATAATCCTGGAAAGCTGTCTACCTTTGTCAAAGCTGATTACTGCTCTCCTTTAGTGCAATACAAGAAGCTGTCACTGTCAGCCAAACTTCCATATCGAATCAGAAAAGGACCTTGATTATTAAAGAGATGGCTCTTTAACCTTAGTCCATGGAATTCAACACTGCTTTGAATGCTTATCCAAGATGGCTTACATACATGTATACAAAAATTTGGTTTTATCAACGGAGTTGATAATGTAAATAATTTGGCCACCGTACAGAGATTCTAAAAGCTGACGTTTCGAGCGTTAGCCCTTCATCAGAGCGAATGGATTCGCTCTGACGAAGATAAAACCAAATTTTTGTATATTACTTCCCCACCGACGCAGCACCACAGTTTCTTTAGAAACTACCCCTTCATTCATTACGTACATGTAATATTGAAGTTGAAGGCAATGAAATACAGAGTTTGTAAGTTAAATTTTGCACAGGAATTCTATAATAATTATAATTTATTATTATAATAGTCAGGGGTTTTATACTGATGTTGGCACTCTGTTGTCCAGAATGAAATGACTGACATCTTGTCCAGTGCAAAGGTCAGAGTTGGCTTTTTCACAACTATTTTACTAATTCTTGTCGTCATCTATTTCAGTTCTGTTGCAACAGTCCTGGTCAAAAATGGAACCTTGAAGAAAGGCAGCATTATTCTGGTTGATGAAACATTTGCAAAGGTAGGTACCACCACCAAGAAGCATTTCGTTTCTCAAAGAAATGTAATGAAGTTGAAAAGACTAAAAGAAAAGGAATTTGTTTTAGGACACAACCCCTCAAAATGATCTACACATCACCCGTTTTTCCTGACAGTTTTGTATGTAATGTGCCAAATTTGACATAAACTGGCAAATATTATCAGTGTGGTGCAATGTTGTGTTTTTTAGATGACAAAACAACAAACCGAGCACCGGGCTGCCATGCGGGAGGTTGTGAGTTTGACTCCGGCTGGACCAACACTCAGGGTCTTTAAATAACTGAGGAGAAAGTGCTGCCTTTGTAATTACATCTGCAAATGGTTAGACTTTCAAGTCTTCTCGGATAAGGATGATAAGCCGGAGGTCCCGTCTCACAAATAACTTCCATGTTCATTAGTTCCCTGTGGGACGTTAAAGAACCCACACACTATTCGAGAAGAGTAGGGGATGAAGTTCCGGGTGTTGTGGCTGTCCTCTATGTGTATATGGGTGGGTGGGTATAGCAGGTCCACATCAGCTGAATAGCTGCTAAAACTTCAACCTGCTCAAACAAACAATAAATAACAAATAAGCGTAAATAACAATAAACTGCTTCATATCACAAAATAGGCTAGTTTCACATTCTCCTTTGTTTTCAACAAAATATGATGCTAATTATTCCCCTGGACCTCTACTCTGTTCCTTTGTTGCTGCTAAATTCGAAGCTAGGCTATTTAATGCAAAGCAGTTTGTGATGTAGATCCATGCATGCCTCTTACTATTTGAGCCATGAGACAGAAATAACTATTAACTTTCAGTACAATGTATTTTGTTGATTTTCTTGTAAACTTGTGCAGGACTCAAAAATGGATGTGTCCAGGAGAACAACATTTGCTTAATTCTAGCAGAGAGATTTATTTTAACATTGACCAACATCCATGTTGTGCTTAGTTGCACTGCATTATTGAACTGCCTTGTGATTTCACTGTTGCCATTACAGGTTCGTCTGATGTTCGACAGCTGTAGTCAAGTGATAGCAGAGGCAACTCCATCAACTCCTGTAGAGGTTGTTGGCTGGAGGGACCTTCCTTCAGCAGGTGGTGAAGTTATTGAAGTCAGATCAGAGGTATAATATTATTAAAGTCCTGAGGAAAAGTCTTTTTAAAATCCTACATCTACATGTAAGCTTTTAGATTGTTACCGGTATATAGTACTTGGTCTTTAAAAGTATTGTTAGTAATAATAATATTATTATTGTGACGTAGTGATTTCAATAAGAATAAACAACATTTCATAAAATAATATACTGTAGTCAATGAAAAGCAATCTAGCCAGAATAATGTTTTTGATACACAACAATTTATTCAATTAAAAATTTGCAGCAAGAAGCTTGTGATATGATAAACAAAAGAAAGGCATTGTTGCGGGAAAGCAAACTGTTCTCTGGAATGGAGCATAACTTGCTTCAGGATGTTGAACTCAGCTATAGAGGAGATCCTGCACCCAAGATGCCGAGCAGGGATTATGACAGCTCAAATAAGTTAAATGTTGTTATAAAAGGTTGGTGATGCTGAAATAATAATTTCGTTGTTGCCATCTCTTGAGATGTTTGTTTGGAAATATGAATAATTATTATAAAACTAGTCATAGCAATCACACAGTAGGTACATAACATGAGGTCACAGTTCATTGTGTTACCAATTAACACAGAAAGAATCCCAAACATTCATCAAACCCAGCCTTGGTCCTAATTAGGCCTAAACAAACGTTTTTAGGCCTAATGGTAGCATTGGTAAACAGTTAGGGTTGTTGCTGTATTGGTGAAACATTTGACTTGTGACCTGTGACCTTTGTTGTGTGCCTGCTCGTAATCACACGGTAAAGGTGTGTGATCTAAACATGCACCATAAAATTTAAGGTAAACCCTTAAACCACTTTGATAGGGTTATAACATCATCATAATTATAATTTAATAATTACTATAATATTAACTTTCTGAAAATATTCTTGGGGTACAATGATATTTACCTGACCGTATGTTTTGGGTTGGAAGCATGGCTAAAGATCCTGCTTTTGTTTTAATGTTCTGTGATTAATGTTTGCCTTTATTTCATTTCATTTTAGGTGATGTTGATGGTTCAATAGAAGCTATTAATGATGCTCTCCAAACATACAAATCTAGAAAGGTTTCCTTAAATGTTTTGTGCGCTGAAGTTGGACCTGTCAATGAAAATGACGTAAAACTTGCAGAAACGTTTAAAGGTCAGGGACCTCAAAGATGTAAATTTGTGTCACTAACGTTAAATGTACACTGCAAATTACCTCTAATTTCATTCATTTAAGTGGCTGTAGGACAAAATGACTTAATTTAAAGAAGTGCTGTCGATGGCAAAATTGTAGCCAAATTGCCTGCCAGTTTATAAGGATGACTGAGGGTATAAAATAGGGGATTCTTTGCCAAAAGAATGGCTGCAGGTTGACAAAATAAGGGGTGACAAACCAAGTCACTAGTGGAAGTGATTATTTTTTAATTCATACAGTCCTTTGATTATATACAGTCCATTCTTAAACACAGTCCTTTGATTGTCTGCATTGAAATGTGTTATGTATGTTACAGTTATGTAGCACAGTCGTGTTAAGGTGACCGATATAGCTTACATTGTCATAGTATACGCTGCCTTTGTAGCCTTAAATCGGAAACATGAATACACCTTATTCCAAAATGACCGCCATTAAGTTTTAGTATTCTTTTGTTTACATGCAAATTGGCCCTTATGGCCTCGCTTTCAAACGCAAAATTCAAAAGAATGTTTAACCTTAAACAAGGTCATAAGGGCTAATTTGCATGGAAACTTTTAAAAGAATACTAAAATGGCAGCCATTTTGGAATAGGTTGCACATGTATGCTCACAAAAAAGATGACAAAGTGAAATGTAAAATATCCGTTTTCTCCTGATGACCTCAATATGGGCATGATGTTAATGTTGTAGTGTTTCACCAATGTCATTAGCAATAATGTTAAGCCATTTTTAAAATGTGGTTTGACATTATTTTAGGTACAGTATTTGGTTTCAATGTGAAGATTTCTAGGAAAATGCAGACGTTTGCAAAACGGCTGGGTATAAGCATAAGGGAACACAAGATCATTTACAAGCTCCTGGAGGATATCAAGGTTTGTCTACTTAGGTTGTCTCTGTTACGAGCCTAGGAAGGCCCATCAGGCTGGCGCTTGTCTCCGGTTTCCGACTTAGGTTGAGAACAACCAAAAACTGCAGGCTCATGGGAGCTTGCTCCAGTGCACTTTATGGGAAGCGCACACCAACTGTCATTGCGGCAATACGGTAAAAGCAGGGTGAGACTATTAAATGCCAATCTATACCTGGTTTCACCTCCAGGATTGTAACTGTAACAAGTGCCTTTGAGTTTTAAGTTTAATGCAAAAAAATCATTTAGGTACATCTGTAATAACTTTGATTTTCAGCCAGGAAGCTCCACTCATCCGAAAGTGGTTTCAGGGAGGTCCTGTATCCAATCAAATTGGGATTTAGAAATGTTGGTTTTTTAGGAGAGGGGAAAACTGGAGAACCCACAGAAAAACCTCTCGGAGCAGAGGAAAGAACCAACAACAAACTTAATTAACCTGCAGATGGCCACAAGTCTGGGATTGAACCTGGGCCACATTGTCCCTGCTCCCATCCTCCCATCTGAGCCACTAAGCCACTAAACCTTTAAGCCATCCCTACCCCCTCCTCCCATCTGAGTAGTGTTCAAAATTCTTATGTCCGCTTACAATGCCCCCAGCCACTAAATATCATGATGGAATGTATTGCTTCTGAAATCTGATTTGGTAATCTTGTTTTAGGATGAACTTTCAAACAGACTGCCACCAATGGAAGAAGAGACAGCCATTGGTGAGGCTGCTGTTCTCCAAGTGTTTCATCTAACTGGGTCACGCAAAGCAGTAGTGGCTGGCTGCCGTGTAAAGAAAGGAAGCCTTTCACGTGATAACTTATATCGTGTAATACGGAATAATGAAGTCTTATATGAGGGTGAGTTTGTGTTGGTGCTTATTAGGTGCCGATTTCTTTTCTGAGCTGCCTTTTTAAGTTAAGGTGTCATAACTAAATAAATACATGAACTGTGAAGAGGTAAATATACATGTAATTTACAGAAACTTCAAGGCCAATTTAACAGCATATTATAATAGAATTTTGATGTTGAGCAATTTTTTTTTTTTTTGAAATTAATGTGGAGACACATATAGCATTTCAGTGCACTTCAAATTGAATAATTCGGGAGTGGGGGAGGTGGGAGGGGGCGGGGGGGGGGGAGCTGGTGGGCAGACCCTCCGATCAGATTCTCTTATATATCTAAATTATTAGGTCACCATAGCATAGCATCATCATCACCTTACCTTATTTCTCAAAAAGTAGTGACCTGGCCCCCATCTGTAATTATATGGAAATTGATGAGCAGGCTATGATAAAACCCTATGAAAAGTCAAAAAAATCTATAGATTCAGAGCCCCCTGAAATATTCTGATAATCATGAGGCCAGCTATGAATCCACTCCAGAAGAATGCTGATATACGGTAAATTTAAACTTTGTGAAGAGTTTCAATAATTAGCCTGTTAATTTACTTTCCGGCAGTCACAGAATTGGGTTTTGTGGTCTTAGATGGATCTCTGTTGCTATGGTAACCTATTACATCACACTATTAATTTAAAAGCGTTTTGTTAAGGATCGGTAGTTTTTGTTTTACATGAAACTATAAACCCATAACTTAGCTGTCTGCTTGGTCATACAGTGTTGCAAGAGTCAGTCCTTATAATCATTGTTATAACTTCTCGAAAGTGTTAGAATTGATTTGAGCCTCCAACACAACATGAATATTTTTGAAATGTCATAATTTTCTTTTGTCATAAAGGTAAGTTATCATCCATGAAGCGAGGGCAAGACGACATTAGCCAAGCAAAAAGAGAAACAGAATGTGGCTTATCATTTGAAAAATTCACTGATGTCAAGGAAGGAGATGTAATTCAGACATACATTAGAACAGTGAAAAAGCAAGATATTGACTGGAACTGGGGATTTTAATGATTAGTTTTATAATCATTTTTTAGTTCTTTTAATCATGCTGCTTGAATGAATAAATTATTTTATTAGGGTGGATTGTATGAAGTTACAGTTTATTTAAATGAAATTGCTAATAGATTTTCAATATAAAACCTGTTCCTCAGTAAAACTTTCACTCTATAATAAAAGCAAGTTGGGATTAAAAAAAACTTTATTCCAAAAATTTTTTAAGCAACTACCTGCAACTACGGGTGTTTTGCATAACAAATTTAAGGAAATTACTGTATTAATGCTAGTTTTCATCCTGACTTATGTTTTTTGAACCTCTGAACTGGCCTGTAATGTGTTATTCCCTTCATTGAATCCTTAATCTTGCAATGACTGAGGCAGGGCAGGGGGGGTTACATATTTCAGTTGGGTACTTGAAGTATGCAGCAATATAAAGTGGCTTAAACTGGGATTAACATGTATATCAGAAAACAGAATTTGAGGATGTAAAGATCCTACAATAGAAACAAATAAAACCCTCACCCTAAAAGACAATGGGTTGGTTATTAATTAATCAGAGTATAGCCAGTGCTTAAAAAAACTGAAATGATCAAAACCATTTTCATTATTTATGTTGGACAATATTCCTAATGTGCAAAGGTTGCTAGAAGAAGGCAAGAGAAGAGATGAGTAGTGTATAGCATTGTAAACCTGAAGCAACTCTTTTCTAGAAAGGTGTGCAAGCAAAAATAGTTTTAATTGATTGTTGTAAACTGCAGTTTACAGCTGCAAGTTTGAACTTGTTTAAATATTAAACCAGCCCAATAGACCAGTGTATCCAATATTGAATTGAAATGAAATTAGACATTAAACAGCTGGGTGCCATCAGGCTAGTTATATCACACTCATTGCACTGTGTGAAGAAATCAATCTTAAGAGTGTGCAAATATGCAATCAGTCTACCAATATGTTGCTGTTTAGGAACGTGGCTCTAGTTGTTTGAAGAGTGTGGGGCACCATCCTCTGGATTAACTCAATATTGGTTTTGATAGCATTTGTCCACTGAATAATGCTACCCACCGTTTAACCAGTAGAAGGCTATTTTAATGTTCCATATTTTGGCATAAAACAAGGAACTCTTGAGTGTTTTAGCCATTTAACACATATTTCTGTGTTTACCTGCTTAATGTGTTGCAGTATGTAAACTTTATACTGCAGTTACAAGGCTTACTATCAGGTATAACCATGTTTATTATACTTGTAGGATATCTTATTGGGTGTCTAAAGTTCCACTCATGTTCAAATTGCAAATCCAATTTTGATATCCAACATGAAGGGTCCCATTGAGTCTGAAGGTCAACAATAGGAAAAGTGTAGAGCGGTTTTCAATTGAGTCTGGAAAGTAATTAGTGAATTGCTTTGGTTTATGATTGTTTCACTCAGTGATTGGTTTGAACAAAGTTCTCGCACCACTTTTTCAACCAATCAGAAGTGAAACCAAAACCAATCATGGCTTCGGCATGCACATTTTTCCGCACTTAGTGTCAGCTACATGTAATTACTTTGAGTTTTGATTGGTTTACTGGATTGTCTCAGTCCTTTTTGATTGGCCAAAATAATTACTTTGGTTTTGGTTTTACGACACTCCATTGAAACTCGGTCTAGACAAAGTGTTAGTGTCTCAACATTCATTAGAGCTGAGAATTGAGTTTTGAGGGTCAAAATTGAGACTGTCAACTTACATGTACTTCTGTGCAGTTTTGTATCTGTGAACTTCTGATGACTAGTACATTGAAGGAACATAAATTTCTGTTGTTAGGTTTTTTTTATTATATACTGTAGTTTTTGTTCAATTTTATCAATGAATGTGGTGGCTGGCCACTTTATCAAATTTCATAATCTGACAAAAATAGTACCCCAGGACAACATTTTGAAAAAATGAGTTTATTTTTCTCATTCCATTGAAACACTATTTTCTGTTTTCACAAAATAAACTTATGCCATAAAATTATATTATACCATTACTATCTGTTCTTTTCTTTTGGTAAATACTTTAACTGATAAATATGTTAAATGATTTCTACAAACTTTCTCGAGTAACACAACACTGATAGTCTACATGTTATAATGAATATTACATTAAACTGTGACCATGTAATAATGAGAAATGTCTAAATTCAAGTATTAAATTTATATAACAGTAACGGTTACTTTTTGGAGAAATGAAACTCAATCATACTTAATTTAAAAATGGACTGATATTCTGATAGAAATTACAAGGTTTGAACGACAAAATTAAATAATCTTTGATAAAGAACTGTTTTTGTTGTAGCAGCATTAATGATAATGAAACATGGAAGGAATGATGCTTTTATAATAGAAGTCGAGCTAGTTTTTCAATACACACATTCCACAAAAAAGCGTGTACCTCTGAAGTCCGAACAAAGGTTCAATAAGAGGAGAACAATAGCATACAAGAAAAAAAAAATTATGCTCAATGAGTAATGCGTTTTAGTAAAATCCAACTAGTGGTCTATTATTAATGCTGCGTTCTGATTGGTTGAGCTACTAGTAGGCTATTTGTTATCGCCCACTAGTAGCGAAAAGCGCCGGCTTTGAAAACCAAAACAACAATTAAAGTCTACCTTTAACTAGCGGAAGATGTTTTGTCTCGATATTTTTTTGACCAACTAGTTGGATTTTACTCTCGCCCTCATGGCCTCTGAGTCAATAGCCCATTTGGCCTTTGGCCTCATGGGCTATTGACTAAGAGCCCATTCGGGCTCGAGGAATAATTGTTAAATATATTAAAGAATTCTATCGAGCCGTTTTTATCAGTAAAGCTTGTGTATGTGACGTTTTATCAGTGACCTGAGAGGGCCATTTTGCTTATGAGTAATAAATTTATTATTAATGAGTTTTTGAAGGTTATTTCAACTTGTAGAACTGTGTATGTAAATGACATCCGTCGAGTTTGGACAAACATGACAGTGTTCAGGAACCAAGGTGGCAAAAATTGAAAGATAAAATAAATTATGTTAATCCGTATTCATGTCACAACTAGTAAATATACTGACTTCAAATAAAGAAATAAAACAATTTTCAAACTCTAAAACAGACTTAAAATAATTAAATATACCAACACTTCTGCTTTATATACTTTGTTTATAAAATACAGCAGTTAAACCAATCAAAGGAATTAATTTCATGTCAATAAATAACTTGCCATAATCCTTAATTTAATTTTCTTAGTATAGCACATAATAACTTATGAGTGGACCTTAGAAACCAATCTGTAGAAAAACATGATGTTGTACGAAGGTTACTTTTATTTCCACTGCCCTGACTTCTTCTATCCAACATACTGGCGACTGCTTCATCCCTTGACTTTTCATTGGTTCCGTACTGCTGTCCCTTGCAGAAGTTACGTGTAAATTTTACTGCTCTACACTTTACTTGCTTTTCAACCCAGCCAAAATTATGCAGCAAAGCTATTTTACTCATGAGAGTCATGCATACTGCATACACATCAGATGCTTAGTCAAAAAAATATTTTAACGTCAAGCAATTTAATACCCACGACGGAAAGTGCGATAAATCGATTACCTGTATTGTGTCTGAAACTGAAATAAGATAATACAAGTTTCGGTGTTGAAAGTATTGTTTGAAAAAAGGCCAATGTTTTGACACCTCAGGCAATAACATACAATAACACTCTGTACTCCAGTTCATTAACCCAATCACTAGCCCTGTCCCATATTCCCATCACTTGATTTAACAGGTCATAAATTACTTTTATTATATACCCAAGAACAAACTCAAATATTTCAATAACTGAACAAATCAAGCTTTCATTTAAATACTCAGATAAATAAAGAAAATAGAAAGCATTGATATTGTGGACAAACAAAGGCAATTTCCGGACTTTGCAACCCCAGGCTTGTACTTGAAAATGAAAACAACAGGTAGTGAAGCAGCTCTAATAAAAGCTGGCTGCCCTTCAGTATTGTTTTATATAGTAAAACAATTTTCTGTTGTTTTTTTTTTCCTTTTCGTTCAGGTGTCACAAGCCAATCTTATTGTTTGATTACAAAAGCTGCTACAAGATTTTCCCTGAACAAAACATGAAAAGTAGCTGGCATTTTTAAACTCTTTCTAGAAAACCTTTCAATATTACTGTGGTCATTTTTTGTGTTGACATCAACAAAAGCATAAAAAAACCTTCCTAGCTGTTAACTGGAACAAACCTTTCATCATGCTACGCATAACTTTTTAAACTAATCAAGATTGACAAAAATCATGTGATTCCATCAAAGCATCTTCTGACTGTCATGGTCCAATCTCACTTCCAGACCTGATAAGAGGTGTAGTGTCATTAAAGGAGCTGATAGATTCTGAACGTGAAATGATGCCTGTACTTTCATAAATGGAGACAGAGTCCTCTGGTTCTTCTCTCGTGTTCACAGTCTGTGAGATTTCCTGCAGAGTTAGTTGAGCTGACATTTCATGTGTTGTGACAGTTGAGGTATTACTTTGATTCCCAGACCCCACTACCGAAGCTTGGTTCAGAGTTTGGTTGTGTCTGTCATTTTGAGTTCCATATGCTGCACGATCCATTTCTCCCAAGTTTGAAGGAGGACTCAGGACAGTGAGATGAGGCTGCCTGATTGAAACTTCAAAAGCATCACCCACATTTCTGCTGCCAATAAATTCATACGGTGGTGGAGGTGATGATGGTTCTTCAGTTAAGTGTGTGGCGTTTGCAGTGAAGATCCTAAGACGGGATCTTCTTTGCCTGGTCATGGGCCTTCCAGACACTGTAGCTGTTTTTCCTCTTAGCTTGTCCACAATAAAAACAAGACATATAATTGATAGGGCAGAGCCAGTGATAGAAAGAATGACTATAACATAGTTATGCACATCGCTGCTTTTCTGAGAAGTTGGACTTGCAGTATTCTTGCAATGGCGCTCATCCGATGCATCTGGACAGTCATTGGTACCATCACATTGTAGCTGACACAGAATTTTCTTGCCACTCTTGCAAGTAAACAGTAACTTATTATCAAAAACATCACAGTAATTTAAATAGTTGTTTGGATCCATGCCATAGTAGCTAGCTAAGAAACCTTTTCCCTTGTTGTTAAAGCTGGTTTTCAGCCTCACGAACATCTGATGACCAGTTGATCTTACTGTGCCAACTGGTTTACTGTTGATTGTACAGAATCGTCCCAGCAAATTACCATTGTCGCCTGTACCATCAAATACTTCCACATAATCACCACTGCAATATCCAGGAGTTGAAAATGTTGATACTTCAGAATCAACATCAAATGATTCAAACAGCAAGGAAATTGTCTTTCCCTCAGAGACCTTTATAAGCCACGTACACTCCTTGTCCAATTTACGTGATCCTGGGTAACCTGGTGATGAAAACCGTCCGTAATCACTTTCCAGGAATCCAGTACAATGAGGCATTCGTAAGAAATGAGCTTGAAATCCTCGGGAGTTACTCTCTTTGTACGATTTGAATTCAAGAGACATAGTATTTCCAGTTGACGTTATCAGAGATTTTTGGGGTGGTCTGGTTGAACAGAAATGTCCTAGTTCACTGTTAGTTGCGTTTAAACCATCCAGAACTTTGACGTAGTCCACACTACAAGGGTATTTGCCATCCATCTTGAAATCGTTAAATTTTACCTGGATCACATAATCAGGTGGTACCCTTATTTTCCATCGGCATTGAACATCTGCGGGAAATCTAGAGGGATAAGCTGGACTGGCAAAATTTCCTGTAGTATCAGTGTAATAGCCTCCACAAGCGGCATACATGGCACGAAAACTACCTTGAAAGCTTTGAGTGGTTCGATTGTCCGACTTGAATACAACACGTAGCGTACTGCTGGTAGTTGTTATCTGTCTTGGGGGGATATTCCCAGCGCAATATTTGCCGACAAAGTTTGAGCCATCGAACACTTCAATATGATCACTTTTGCAACCAATCGCATAAATTTCAGACGCAGAGACCGGTTGAAGGTTAAAAACTTCAAAAACAAGGATTATTTTCTGAAACATGGGTAACCTTATTGTCCACGAGCACTCCTTGTTTGCCGGGTATTGATTTGGATAGTTCGGACTCAAAATTTCTCCATCTGAGTCAGTCTTGAAAAAGTCACAGCTTGGTTGCTTATTATTCGAGTGGTAACTTGGTTTTGACGAAACTTGCACCACTTTCAATAAAAGGACTACAAAACCCCACTTTAAGGAAGTCATAAGAGACGCACATTGCCTTTCTGCCATCTTTCCAAATCCAGTACAAAAGGCCAGAGTCAACCAACAACAAAAGACACGAAAGTTTCACCACAAAGCACAAATCAGTGTCGATCTCTCGGGCGATGTAAGCTTAATGTCCAAATTTGAACAATTTTTCCGTCACAATCACATCTCTCGTGTTTAAGAACGTGACAGGTGGACTCTGCTTGGTGAGGTCAGAATCCATAATACGTCAAGTGAAGACAAGTGTAAACATCGAAAGGACACGCAAATTTCTAACAATAGCAAAACCACTAGGCATTGTAGCCGCTCCTTATTTTCACTCCACTGCTCCCCACTCAAGAAACGTGACGCATGCGAGGATGGTGTTCGTAAAAAAAGATACTTGGAAGTATCATTTGAAGGATGCTGGATACAAGATTCGTAAGAAAAGACTAAATGCCCACAAACACCAATCTCCACCACCTTTAGAATTATTGTTTGGACTATCATCATGAAACGAGAATACAACTCTTAAGTGACGTTTTCTCTTGCGTAAACCGTAATCTTTTTCCGCGTTCATGCCTCCCACGATGCGATAGGATGACCGACCTCGACATTCCAGAAGATTTATCATGGGCGGTACCCTGGATGCCAGAGGTTTTTTCTCTCTTTTATAGAGCGACGAATTAGCGAGTCGCGGAGCGGCGGGAAAACCGTCACCGCCAAAAATACGAAGTATGCTAAAAGGAATAGAGCAACGTGAATTGGTTTATTGGCGCAGTGCAGAAGAGACTAAATGAGTTAGAAATGATGCAGCCTAAATACGAGCATAGTCTTGTTGCCTTTTGTTTGTCAAATGGTTCACTCAAACAGGAAACAAAATAGGAAGATAGGAAATCGTCTGGTCATCCGGGAAGGGGGGGGGGGGGGTACTCCCAGAAAAATTGGGTAGGGGTGTGTGGCCCGCTTCCCAAAACCCTTACCCTATTTACTGGGTTGCCTCATGGCAAACCCAGTCGAGGTCTGCGTTTAGTTTATTTGTTTTCTTTTTTTTTTTTTTTTAGTTTTTTTTTTTTCCGTGTCGGTAAAAGTCTTGCCTGTCACTCCCCTGGTAAGTGGTGTCTTTGTGGATAGAGCCTTCTGCGAGTATTTTCTTAGGATCGAGAGGGTAGTGGAAATGCGTAGATTTCTCTGGTGGACACAGTAGAATCATTAACTTAGCCTGCAATGGCGTCGAAAGTCATGTAACGCGAATGGCGTTTTAGTAGATCCTTAAACAAAATATACCCTTATGGAGCTCAATAATAGAAAGTCAGTTGGATAAAATAGGCAGGAATCTCAAAAGCGACGAGCACTGGACTTCGACAACAATCTATCGCCCGTCGAGACGAAATCAAAGTGAGCTGCATTTAGCTGAAGAACATGGTAATTTGACACGATTGAGTTTCTTGTCTTCACGCACGCAATGAAATAGGAAGAGGTTTTCGCCTCCAAGAGCAAATATGTTGTTTGTTTCAATAAATATTTCGCTGGAAAAGGATTCTGTGGTATTTTCTGCCTTTGTGAATTATAATATCATGTTGTGTATTGAATTTTCGAGCTTAAGGTTCAAATGTGATATGGGTGAAGTTTTTTAGTATTGCTCTGTAAGCAGGAAGGGTTCACAGGCCTGTTGGAAGCGTGCTTGAGTTTCAACAAAATGAGCCCCAAAATCAGTGAAAACTTGTGACGCAGATGAAAAATAAAGTAGCTGCTATTTCCAAAATGATGGAATTACCTGGTGATAAATAACGTCGTACGCGTCTTGGAGGATCATGACTAAAACACCACACGAGTACATACGGGTAACATACGAGTAACATACGAGTAACATACGGAACATACGGATACATACGAATACATACGACTAACATACGAGTAACATACGAGTAACATACGAGTAACATACGAGTAACATACGGATACATACGACTAACATACCAATACATACGAATACATACGAGTAATATGAATGTTTTTCTCATAAAGGAAGCTCTAATTATAAGCCTTGCAGGCATTTTTCATGTCAGCAAACACGTACCCGGCTCAGTTTGAGGTGGGAGGGAGGGGATGTTGATCGACCCCCCATGGCTTTCGTTAAATTTAGTCACAGTAAAATAAATTCACATGGAGTGCAAAACCCTTAGCTTGCGCTACAAGATGACAATATATTTTGGATGTCGCTGATGTCGTATGACGTCATCAGATCCGCCATCTTGATTTCACTATTTCAGCTTAAGTTGCCTATGATAAATCAGTGCAAAAAACCAGTGCAAAATCAAGCCAGAAAGCTTAAATGGGGTAAAAAATTATGACAGACCTGCTCTGACTTCCTTACGTGTCTTAAATGTAAACTGGCCTGACAGTTATAATCAACTACGAGAGCAACATGCAAAATGTATTGTCATCTTGTTGCGCAAGCTAAAGGCGGCGAAATACGAGATACAAAAACCCTTAACTTGGCGCGCAACATTATTTCGTTGCAAGTTTGGGTCGATTTCTCCCGTTTTTCACCTTGCATGATCAACTTGTCGCGCAACAAAAACATTTGTTGCGGGTTGAAGAAAGTTGTTGCGAAAAGTAGAGCGCGGATCTACTCTGAGCAACAAATTTTGGCTTTGTTGCTCGTTTTTCATCAAGCTCACAACTTGTCGCGCAACAAATGTGCTCTTGTACTAGCAAAGCAACCACTCAGCGCCCTGCATTTCTTCAACCCGCAACAAATGTTTTTCTTGTGGGTCAAGTTGATCACGCAAAGTGAAAAACGCGAAACATCGACCAGAACTTGCAACGAAACAATGTTACGCCACAAGTTGAGGATTTTTGTATCTCGTCTTTCGCTGCCTTAAGGGTTTTGCACTCCATGTGAATTTATTTTACTGTGACTAAATTTAACGAAAGCCCTGCAGGGTCTATCAACACGCACCCCCCACCCCCTCCCCCCTCAAACTGAGCCGGGTACGTGTTTGCTGACGTGAAAAATGCTTGCAAGGCTTATAATTAGAGCTTCCTTTATGAGAAAAACATTCGTATTACTCGTATGTATTCGTATGTATCCGTATGTTAGTCGTATGTATCCGTATGTTAGTCGTATGTTAGTCGTATGTCAGTCGTATGTATTCGTATGTATCCGTATGTTCCGTATGTTACTCGTATGTTACTCGTATGTTACCCGTATGTACTCGTGTGGTGTTTTAGTCATGATCGTCTTGGAGAGTAAATTTTGACTTTGCATAAACAAGAGTTGGGCGATTGTGATCTTTGTTTTGACTTCGCTCATTTCATTGTCAACCTTTATAACACTTGACAGAAAAAGAAACTTACCCCGGTATCTTGCCATCATTTGACACAGATGCTTCACTGTTTGGCGAGTAAACATGCCGCGGTAACTTAATCACGGCGCCCGCTGAATTCCGGCCATGTCACTTTCGATTTTGCAATTTACTTGAACGTAGCAAAAATCTCCCAAAATGTTTGTCGCTGATCGTAACTTTTTATATTCTATATTCTCGGTTCAAAATTAATGTTGTTTTCATGTCGTAAATATTTTATTCTCGATCGACCGTCTGGGAAACTTCCTTCTGCTCTTTCTGCTGCTCTTTTCTTTTTCATCAAGATTTGTTTTGCATAAAGCAAGCTAACAGAATCTGTACCTTGCTGAGTTCGCATTTGTTAGCGTTAATAGTATTTTCGGTCAGATGTTTCTGTTTTTTATGAGGGGTTTATTGTTTTGGTCTCCCATCCTAACACTAACCCCTCGAAACAGGGATTGACTTCAATGAAGTTTAGTATTACAAAGCTTTCAGATGCTCAGAGGGCACACTTGTGGTGAAAAGAAGTTGTGAGGGAACTTGAAAATTATCAACATGTCAGCCCAGAAGCCAATGTTTCTCGCTTCTCTTTTATTTGTTATTCTTCAGAGACTGGAATGCTGTATTTCAATACCACACAATTCAGTGCCTTCTGAGTTTCTGTAGCACGTACCACAGGCAAACCAGTGTATGCTTCACAGAAGCATCTAGTTATGACCAAAATCTGCGATTTTGTCTACCCTATTTATGACCTGACCAAAATTTTGATACCCAATTTATGACCTGACCCTTAAATCAATACCCTAGTGCAGACCTGCCTTATAATTATTTCCCTAGTTCAGACCAATGTTATCATCATGGTCATTACTGTTAAAACAGAAAAGACTAACTGAAACCGTTTTATGGAAATAAAAATCGCTTCATCTTCCAAACACGAACTGGTATGGTAAGGGTGTCAACCTAGGCTAACGTGGTTCAGTCCATCGATGT
>NC_090880.1:34805416-34807916 GCF_036669935.1 Montipora foliosa | reverse complement strand
CAGAAACAGATACACCATATTGATGGACTCAATTATGGACATGACTTTGTCCTTCTCCCTGATTATTACATCTTTCATATGACACCTTTTGTTAAAGGGTCATGGTGGATAACTCAAAAGATTCTACTGGGATGGAGTTCCCCAGGAGAACTGATGCAATATTATCCTGAGCTACCATCGCGATTTGTGATAATACCACGAAAAAGTAATCATGGTGACACTGGTGTGATGTTTGTGGATACAGACCCTTGTCATGTAAGTTATATTTTGTGGAGTTGTGTCCAAAAAGGTTTGTAATGAGATGCACAATATTGATTTTGACATCTGACATGTGTCCCTTAAATTTTAAGCATTTGCTACCCATTTGTAGCTATAAGGGTTAGCACTGTTACTGTAAATTATTGCAAGGTAACAACAAATGCCGGTGCCTCTGGTTACTTGAGGATCTGATCAGAGTTTGAAGGGGTTATAAATTTACTGATTGCAATGATTAAATTAATTAATATTGATTTTTGTATTATTATTTTAGCATAGCTCTGACAGGGCTTGAAATTAATGAAAAACCCAGTCCCAATTTTGCGACAAGATACGAAAATTTCGTCAAAATTTTTGCAAATTTAAGTCGCAAAATCGTCTCGCTGCAAATTGTGTTCTCAGCGGTTAAGCAAAACAAAACATAAGCCCGCAATACTTGCAAGTGAAGAAACCACTGAAAATGGTGAATGATCGAAGGTATATATATATATATATAATTTCTTTTTTTGAGTAGAACGTATTTCGTAGAGCGCTCAACTCAATTGATTGAGGAGTAATAACTATGACTTTACACAAGTTTAGGTTTCACGAGTAACCATCGTTTAATGCTACAGAACTGTTTCGTATGGTACAAGTACCACACTCATCAGGCAATTTTAACGACTGATGAGTGTGGTACTTGTACCATACAAAACAGTTCTGTAGCATTAAACGATGGTTACTCGTGAAACCTAAACTTGTGTAAAGTCATATATATATATATATAATATTATAGATATATATATATATATATATACAAATATATGTATATATATATATATATATATATAGTAAAATCCAACTAGTGGTCTATTATCAATGCTGCGTTTTGATTTGTTGAGCTACTAGTAGGCTATTTGTTATAGCCCACTATTGACTCAGAGCCCATTCGGGCTCGAGGAATAATTGTTAAATATATATATATATATTCACCATGATATCAATCAGTTATACAATGTAGGCTACCAATATTGTTATGTACATGATTGTATAATTATAAGCACTTTGATTCAGGCAATTAAAAGGAAGAGAGATGACAGAGAATGAGTGAACCTTAAATGTAAGTTATACAGAGTCCTGACCCCAGTCTGCGCAAAGACCCAACCAAGCCTCAAAGATCAGTGTGATGCTTATAAACCCTTTGACGTCCAAACCAGCCTAAACCGGCCAGACTTAGTATTTTACTCTGTCTAACGCCAGACGATTTTACTCGTCAATGGGGAACCCCTGGGAGTCAATGGGTTAACAAGTAACCATTGGCTACGTCTACCACCCCAATCCAATTATTCCCTCTGAGGTGCCGGATTGCAGAATATTAATATCAAAAATGATTTGATATTTCGCTATTTTGATAATTTTTATTATTACCTTGATATTTTGATATCATCATGATATTCTGATATTCTTATATCACCATGATATTTTGATATTATCATGATATTTTCATATTCCAATATTTGCATGACACATAAATATAGAATATACCTTGTTCCTTAATCCTTGAGCCAAAAGAAGCTAGAAGATAATGTCATGATATATCAAAACATCAAACCACATCACCTATCAATAATTATTGCATGATGACCCTTGCAAAGACTTCATATTTTGATATTATCATGATAATTATATCAAAATATCAAACCTCACTAAATACCACTTGACCCTAATAAGACTTGATATTTTAAAGCTTTTTTGATATTTTGATATTATATCATGAGATCTTGACGCAGATTCAAGTACCTCTGCAGAATATCAAAATATCATTGACTTTTGTCAGTATCAAAATCTCATGATTTAAAAAAACCTTCCTGGAAATTTGATATATCAAAAGTGATACGACCTATGAATATTTTGATATTCTGCAATACCGCACCTCACTCTCCATTACACTGGTATAAATATAAAGCATATACCTTTCTATTTGATGTTAATTTTCCTCTTTGTTTCTTTTTTTTCAGATTTTCCATTTTGGTACTGCTCAGCAAACAGGAAACAAGATTGAATTTTGTGCTGTGTGTTTGGACACCAAATTTGATATGACATTTGACAGTAAGGTGTGGCTTTCTAATGCCTCTGTTTCGCCAGGCCTGGCTTATAAATTCACAATCGATCTTGCAGCCAGTCGTTGTACGCGGACACAAGTTGATCGTGCAAGTGTAGAATTCCCGAGCACACACCCTTACAGGAATGGAATGCAAGGAACTCG
>NC_090880.1:34792916-34797916 GCF_036669935.1 Montipora foliosa | reverse complement strand
TAGGGACTTAACAAACTACAACGCGGACGTCAACTAGAACTCCACAAACAACAATATCATTGGTTAAAAGAGGAAAAATAATCGAGCTCGGCGCGTGCGGCAGGTATTTTACCACTCACTTCAGTTTGTGCTACTCTTCACAACAACGACGTGACATCACCAAATATGAACTTTTGACGACAACGCGAACTTACAAATGTGAATCTGTCATTCTCAATTTTTACTCTGAAACCGCTCGCACCGTTTTGAAATTATTTTTTGATACTTCGCCCACATTGTACAACGTGAATGGAATAATCGCGAAAGACTTACGATACTGCAAACTTCTATTTTGAGGTTACGTTTTCGTCGACGCCACCGCGCCGTCGTTGATCTTAAAAGTCCCTTAATATGAAATCCTCAACCCTCGGATAATGCATTTCTCAGTTGCATTGTTGTTGGTTCAGTGGATTCCAGTTACCTTTCATGGTATCGCATGATATCGCATGGTATCGTAAGGATGGTATGGTATCGCATGGTAACGTAATTGTTGAATAACATATTATGGACACATTGTTACGGGATTTTTTTACAGCGCAAATTATCACAGAGCTTGGTAGGCACCCACGGTTGATTGACAACTCATCCGCATGCACCTAAGGTACCACGCCTTTTATTGCGCGCTTCGTGTTTAAGAAACGTCGACGCTTCAAAATGCACCTTTTCGCTTTCTTAACCTTTATGACACTGTACAGCATGGACAAAATATCCAATAACTGGGTTGGTAGGAGCGGTTTTGAAGCAGAGATAGAATGACGTGAACGATTAACCTTTGCATGCATACTTCTAGTCTGGGAGCAAATGTCATAAAATAAGGTCCCGAGTGAAGTTCGTGCTGAAAGCAAGCACCTAGTGTAAAAGTGTTCATTAGGTCCTACTAAACATGAAAAGTTTTGGTGCCAGCTTTGCCACTAGCTCAGACGGCTTTCAAGGGGGGGTTAAATTCTGACCCATGAAATCCAGCGTGAAAACGAGGCTAAAACACATAATTCCTCATAACTTTGTTAATAACAGACGAAAATACACCAAACTTGCTCACATGATTGGGCATGATCCTCCCTGTTGATTTATGATAATTTACATAGGTCACGTGACCTTACGCATGAACGCGAGGCTGAAACACATAATTTACTATAAATTTGTCAAAAAAAATCCTTATCATGCCAAACTTGCTCACCTTAGTCAGTTAGACATCTTGCATCGATTGGTGCCACTTTGTAGTGTCACGTGACCCCATACATATGTGTGATTTTGACGCTGCGAATGCCACAAATCCTCTCTTTACTGTATTTCGCCAATACATGCGCATAGTAATGGAGATGTTCGCATTCATCCAGGCAGTCCACAGTGGTGATTGGAAGCTCCATCTAATTGCACTGGAGTTGTTCACAAAGTACTTCTTTGTGCACGACAAGATCTGTTATCTAAGGATGATCCCCCTGTACCTAGCTGAAATGGCATCTCTCGAATCATCAGACCCCGAGATCTATGGATCATCACAGGAAACTGGGTAGTGAACAAGAACAAGGAGGTTCCCTTCTGTGCTGTT
The DNA here is from genome assembly GCF_036669935.1 of Montipora foliosa. NCBI lineage: Eukaryota > Metazoa > Cnidaria > Anthozoa > Scleractinia > Acroporidae > Montipora > Montipora foliosa. The sequence goes on along the minus strand of NC_090880.1, from coordinate 34,796,328 downwards.
GGTGGTGATACTGCGTTGGAACACCTCAGTCAATCTATGAAAGTTTCTGGTGGGCTTGTAGGGATCACCAAGTTTTTCCTCATTGCCCCAGTACTAGCCCGACTCACAGCAGAAGCCAAGGCAATGGCGGGTCTCGTTCCGGAACGTGCACACCATCAAGAACTAAACTCAGCTGTTTTGACGCACAAAGATAACAGCATAAATAAGTTGACCGAGACAATCAAGACCTTCACCAATCCCTTTTCATCAGACCAGAACACCAACACCGATCTGTACAACTTGGTCACAAAAATTGTGATGAATGAGAAAACGAAGAAAGATCTTGTTAATCATTGTGAAAAAGGGAGAAAGCTATTCAGTGCTTTTGTACAAGATAGGATCAAGACAGGAGAGATCAACCTCTGGGCTCCTGTAAAGAAGCGCAATCTTCTTACCTGGAAAACGAGTGCTAAGGTCATCAAAGTCAAAGCTAAAGACACGATCATCGAGTTAAAGGAGGACAGAAATCTGTTTGCTCGTTTGGCGATGGTGTGCAAGAGCCGCCCAGAAATTGACATCCAAGAGGCTGTTGGCTTATATGAGTTCACTGTTGTCCCAAGATCTTTGTTTGCACGAGATGGTACCATGTTGCATTGTTCTTACAAGAGTGCCCTTATGCATATCCTAGAGAAGGCAGGTGGCCTAAGTACTAATACACAAGAAATCACCCCAGGATTCAAAGTCGCGATTGTTGATGGAATGGCCGAAGTCCAATCACTTGACAAGCCAGAGTGGATCAAGAACTGTAGAGACTTGGTTGAACATTTCACGAATCGCTTGCTTGTAAAGTATAATGATTAACAAGAGCTCCACAAAATCTTCGACAGATACGATGTACCACCCTCACCCCTCACTGAAATCAGCAACACGAGTCAAACGACAAGGTGGCCATGCTCCCATTTATTATCGCATCACTGATTCTACCCACATCGCCAAGGTGCCGATGAAGAAGCTTCTTGCTCATTCAAAGACCAAGGGCTAACTTACTACGTTTCTCGCAAAGAATGTGAAGGATAATGCTAATGGAAGACAAGTCGTTGTGGCATGGGGAACGGAATGTGAGGCAAGGCACAGAGACGTCAGGCATTTACGAAGTACGAAAGAAGAAGCCGACACGAAGATTATTTTACATGCTCTGGATGCCTCTGCTCAAGGTGCTACCCAACTCTCTATATATTCTCCTGACACTGATGTTCTTGTTTTGGCTCTCCGACGGTATCCAGATTTGTGCTCGAACTCTTGCTTTGTTACTGGGACCGGCAGTAGTCGTAGAGTTATCAACTTGAAGTCAATCGCAGACGCCCTTGGGCCCACTAAGACGGCTGCGCTGCCAGCATTTCATGCGTTGACTGGAGCAGATGTTACTGGGAGTTTCTCTGGAAAGGGAAAAGCCCCTTGTTGGGATGAGTTTGATAACGCCAGCACTCCTATCTTGCAAGCTCTTGCTAACCTCGGTTGTGGGGAACAGCCAGATGACGGCACAAGAAGTAGAGTAGAACAGCTGGTTTGTCGGATGTACCAACCAAAGACAGACATCAAAACTGTCAAAGCCCTCAGATGGTCCCTCTTTAAGAAAAATCAAGCTGAGTCTGAGAGGTTGCCGCCCACACAAGCTGCTGTCCATCAAGCCATACTGAGAGCGCACTACCAGCTTCTTGTTTGGAACAACGATCATGTAGCAAACCCGGTGTTGCCCTCACCAGAAGGCTATGGATGGCAAGATGAAGATGGAAAGTGGGTACCAGTCATGACAAATCTTCCACCAGCTCCAGAGGCAATTATACAGCTTGTCTGATGCAAGTGCGCCAAGTCCCGTTGCTCCAACACACGTTGTCAGTGTCAAAAAGCCGGACTTGTCTGTACTGATCTCTGTCGGTGCTCTGCAGATTGCCAGAACGAGTATGCTGAGAGTGATGATGAGTATGATGAAGACGAAGTCGAACAGAAAATTCCATAGGAATGGACAACAGAACAATGTATATAGATATTCAGTAAGACTTTCATGACTGTATATCTAAAATAGCAGTAGTCGCTATTTTCATTTTCTGCCCTTGTTCCAATATACATGCGAAAATGAATACATGGAACCAGTATCATAAGTTGGCAAGATTATTGATTATGTGTACAAGATAAATTCTCAAATGGAGCCTCCGCATTATTTGCTTTATCCGTCTCGTCCCTGTGCTATTGGCCATAGGACAATGATTAGTTGAAGTTTTTATAGCTGAACTCGGATAACCATATATGTATCTGCCTAGTAGTTGTTAATACATTTGGCAAAACAAATGCCATCCTACACGATGCTACCAGATATATCCAGCCTCGTTTCCATGCATGGGGTCACGTGACACTACAAAGTGGCACCAATCGATGCAAGATGTCTAACTGACTAAGGTGAGCAAGTTTGGCATGATAAGGATTTTTTTTGACAAATTTATGGAAAATTATGTGTTTCAGCCTCGCTTTCATGCGTAAGGTCACGTGACTTATGTAAATTAGCATAAGTCAACAGGGAGGATCATGTCCAATCATGTGAGCAAGTTTGGTGTATTTCCGTCTATTATTAACAAAGTTATGAGGAATTATGTGTTTTAGCCTCGTTTCCATGCTGGATTTCATGGGTCAGAATTTAACCCCCCCTTCAAAGCCGTCTGAGCAAGTTGCAAAGCTGGCACCAAAACTTTTCATGTTTAGTAGGTCCTAATGAACACTTTTACACTAGGTGCTTGCTTTCAGCACGAACTTCACACGGGACTACATTTGCTCCCAGACTATTCGTCGTCAAAATCATTTCACGTTGTGGTTTGCCTCAGAACGTCAAGGAAATGTGCTCAGATACGTGTCGCAAGATTATTTTTCCTCTTTGAATTCATAATATAATATTCTTGCCTTCTAGCTTTGCGGTTAGTTCGGCAAGCTTACTCTGGCAAAGAAGAGTTCTCCTTTTTGCAAAGAAAAACCGCTTTTTGGTGCTACTTCAAACGAGTTCTAAACTGAGGTTTGGTGTGGCCGTGACGTCAGTATTGTCCACAGTTGTTTGAGAGATTACTTATCACGTTTACGGCGAACGGCAAACGTCGGCCGACTAAACGTTGCATTTTGCCAAAAATGGAAGAAACTCGTTTGATACGAGCTCATTTCTTACTTGTTATAGCTGCAGGTATCAAGTAACTTTTCAAAAGAGAGAGACGAGTTGGAATAACATTAATTTCCAAGCTTTTATGACACTGAAGCAGCAGCCCACCGTTTCGGGTTTGCCATTTCACGTAAACGAGATGCTTTATATATGGTATTGTTGCAAATAGTCTGTAACTCTTATTAAAACGCAGCTTCATGTTCAGCCGTTTCTTCACGTTTTCGTTTCTTTTTTTAA
>NC_090880.1:34777916-34787916 GCF_036669935.1 Montipora foliosa | reverse complement strand
AGAGGGGTATAATGGTGAAGTCGTTACTACTTATCACATACGGGGCAAAAATTACTGAATGCTGATTGGCTGAGACAAGGGGCATTTTTGGGCACACAGGGCACTTTTGGTAATCAAGAGGGCATGATTACTTGATCCTGATTGGTTAACAGTTGTTTATCCAGAGCAAGCGGAGTTACAACAGAATCTTCTTCCAGATTAAACTACCTTTTTGTCCAAATATTAAAATACCTTTTAAGTGCTATTTTTGTTGACAGTAATGATTTGTTGAACTGAACTTTAACAAATGGGAGCGTGTTGATTGTTATTTGTCGCAGCGCTGTACAATTTTGCCCTTTATGTGATAAACATGAGATCGCAATGTGCCCTTGTGCAATTAAGGATTAATTTCACTTGTCTTCAAGTTTTCCAAATTGCCTGGGTCGCGCATTTTTTACAAACTTTCAAAATACGCGTGAAATTTATCCTTAATTGCCCTCGGGCCCAATGCAATTACAAACACTTACCACCCCAAAATTATTCACTCTGACGAAGCAAGAACGCTCAAAACCTCAGCGTTCTAATTTCTTTCCGGTGATCAATAATTTACACTTAATGTATGGTCCCGAGGGAAACAGTTGGTTTTGTTTTCCCGAGAGTCCTCATGTTTCCCGAGACGAAGTCAAGGGAAACATTAGGACTCTAGGGAAAACAAAACGAACTAGTTTCCCGAGGGACCAGACAGTAAGTGCTTTGTTATATATTTAGACTTTTCCTGCAACAATCGCAGCAAAACATCCGGAGCGGGCAACAACTGCGGAATTGTATCAAGGTCGGGATACATTTGAATTTGATCAGGGCCACGTGACCAAGAATCAACCAATCACAGTGCTCATTTTGTTGAGCGAAAGTCTAGGTATATAACAGTTATTATTATCAACACAGCTGATAATGGTATCTCTCCCCAGACCATCCTCGCATTTGCAAGCAGCAAAAGAGAGAGACTGGACTGACTCTTATGATGAATGAAGTCACATGATAGAGGGTTACAGTCCCATCCTCCATTTCCCCTTGAGATTTTCAGAGATTTCAAAAAACTTGAAGAAGCAAAATAAGAAAAATAAAAGCATCACAAAACCACATTTTTGAGCAGAATTATTATTTGATGCAAGGCTGATTCTTTGGATTAGGAAACATAAATTTTAAACGTTCCTGACAATTGAACAATCGACACTTGCCTATTAAATCCTTCCAGGTTCGAGATTGAGTAAACCAGGCAAGAGTGAGAGAAAAAAAGGGGTTTGGTAACTGTTGCATTAAAAATGCAGGTGACTGTTTTTTGCCTTCTTTACGATTCACATGTGAAAGCGAATGATAAGTGAATGACTTTACAAGGAAATTAGCTCCGAATGAGCTACCTTTGAAAGTCCAGTGAATCATGTGTAAATTAGCCAAATTCTCCAAGAATGAAAGCTCTTTTACTAAGCCAAAAGTTGACAAGTTTTTCCCACGTTCTGAAAAGCCCATAATCCAGTATCTGAGAGTTGCCAAGATTCCTAACATTTTACATTTTACTAACCTCCTGCAACCATGTCACAATACACAGGAAAGACATTTTCTGTACCTATCAAGCAAAAAGATGCAAAAACTTGAGAACTACAGCTAGCATTTTGACTTCCTCAGGCAGCTATGATGCTGTTGCTAGGTGCTTATTACAACAACTGGATTGGAAAGATCTTAACACTCTTCCGCAAATTAAGAACATTTAATAATTATTGTATTCAAGGCTTTAATAGGACAATCACATAACTTTTTAAGGGTATATAATTTATTTGTGGCCCGAGAAGCATCATTTGTGCCCAAGCACAAATTCATTTAATAAGAAAAAAATGTAGAACGGAGATGTAGCATGACACTAAGGTATGGTAAGTTGTTGCTAAAATATGATCACGTAAACAATCTAATTGACAAAAAACAGCAAAAAAACTCATCCAAAAAATTTCGCACCAACATTGGCATTGAAATGGCTCCTCAGCCATTGGCCGAGCAAAGTTGTTTGACATCTCTGCAGCCAATCAGAATCAGGGCAGTAAATGCATTTTCAGACCGGGCATTTCCCGTTTGACCGGCAAAAAGGTGCATTTTATGGGGGTAGTTTGTCATTTGGCCTCCGTATTGATAATAATATGGGATGGCTCCCAATTATCCCGCCCTGTAGCATTTATGTTAAAAGAATCCAACGTAAGTACAGTCTTTAAATTTGGTTTTTCCTCTCTTTAATTTTCTTGGTAAATATTAACCACATAACTCAGTGATTAGTGCTTAAATTTGGTCAAGTCACAGGTCTTCACCTCTCAGTGGAGGAAGCCAAAAAAAGAAATGGCTTCCGGTAACGTGATATCTCATTTCCGAATTGCTGTTTGCCTCTGGTTCAAAACAAGTCACAGTGCACAACCTTTTCTTGTCCAAAATCAAATAATTGAAATTTTGGACAAAGGGTGCGTGAAATTATGCCCTAATTTCACTTGTCACCATTTGATTAAGGACAGTGCCTACTAATTCAAAGGTCTTTTTGTGTGGTTTACTGAATATGTGGGAAAAGCAGATCTTAACAAGTGTTACTGAAATCTAAAAAGAAAATTGGCGGTATCCACGCATTTTTCGAAGAGTAATCAACAATATTTGTAAAAAGCGTTAAAATACAAAGCAACGTATGGCTTTTTTTCCAGCAAATTGAAGATTTATTATCTCTGAAAAATGCGTGGTTACCCCCAATTTTCTTTTTGGATACCAAGAGCACTTGCTAAATTCTGCTTTCTCCGAAACCGCGCAAAAATATTATAAGCACCTCGAGGTGCGCAGAACGTATGCGCAATAACAATAGTAGACACCGTCCTTACTTCGCCGCGGATGTCCCGTGCTATCAATCTTGACTTCAGTGAATAATAATATTGTTAAGGAGTAAGACTTAAATGATTAATAAAACGAACTTGACAAAGTTTGTTCAAGCTTTTGGTTTGCAGTTTTCACTAGCGTCATATAAATATAAGATCACTGTTACGTATTAAAGCCTATATTTCAACTAAAATTAAGAAATGCCAGAACTAGTTGAAAAGGAATTTACCTTTAAGACGAAGCCAATATACTCCATCGCCGTTCTTATACTGGACATCTTTGCAAGAATATTCCGAATTAAACTCAGAAACATTTTTTTTAGCCCCTTTGAACATAAGGGTTCCCCATAATTCGCCTTCAATACAGACCAGCAACTTATCGCTGAGAAACTTTAAGGCTCCTCCGTGTTCAGAGTTATTACAACAAGAAAAATTTCCGATCTTGAATATGGCCGACACGGGATCAGTACAGTAAAGGGTCTCCTCCACGCATTTACGGCTGCTCACTAATTTGATCAAGAAAACTAAAGCGCTCAAAGTTGGCGGGATCATCATCACGTCAAATTTTCAAGAAATTTGAGCATTAAAGGTCTAATAAGAGTTGATTCTATTGGGTAATGAAATAGCCAATCAGATAAATTGATCTAGCTTGACATTGGGTTGCAACATGGAGGAATACATGGAGGTGCAGAAAAGTGAAAAACGTGGTTGTATGCAAGCAAACGAGGACATTAATCCCTCGAAAAAAATCGACGAAAACTCCTTAGTCCTAGCGTCATTCAGAGGCTATCAGAAAGTGCTGGATTCGCGCCACGATAAATACGAGCGCTTGGTTAAGTATGGCCGAGACGTGACCATAGCAAGCAAGAGAATTATCTTCCTTTTACAAAGGGCTGTTGGGGCAGGCAACCTTGACAAGATTTTTAAAGAAGCAGACGAAAAATTCTTAGGAGTTCAAGAACTCTTGAAGAAGATTGCTTCGGAGCTGGCGGGGGAAGATCCCTTTCAGTTCGATCGAGCTTTTTCTCCCGGTGTGCAAGAATACATTGAAGCATTGTCATTCTGTCATTATCTCAGGCACAGAACTTTGATTTCATTTGAGGAGGTCAAGGAAATGTGTGCATTCTCAAAGGAAGGAGGAAGGGACCTGGAGTTTAACCCTTTTGACTACGTTCTTGGAATTGCTGATTTGACTGGTGAATTAATGCGTTTGTGCATCAACAGCGCTGCAAATGGAGACAGAAATACCTGTTTTCAGGTGTGCAACTTCCTTCGGCAACTGCACAATACCTTTCTTTCGTTGGGAAACGTTTACCGGGATGTCTCGTCGAAAGTCAGAGTTATGAAAGCAAGTTTGAGTAAGGTTGAAGCCGCTTGTTATACTCTAAAAGTTCGGGGCTTAGAAATTCCCCAATTTGCATTGGCGGAGGTGTTGAGTTCTGAAATAATTGATCACTTAATGGAGTGAAAGAAGTCAATCCATCATTCCAGTCATTGTGGCCAAGACATTTGGGATATGTTTGATTTCGAAAAGCAGATTTTTTAACTGAAAGCCTTGTCAAAGAACGAGTCAAAAAAAAGATTGTTTGAATGGGAATATGCAACCATTGGCCAGGTTGTCCAAAGCTCAAATTAGTGCCAATCTTGGTTAACTTTTTGTCTTAATTAACCCAAGACTGGCACTGATCAGACTTTGAACAACTTGATTGATCCAAATTGTCCGATCAACAACTCCCGGCCCTATGACTGAGATTATGACTACAACACTTGCAATCCCCTTTTTTCTTGGTGTTGGTTAAATTTAACTGTGGGGGTACATTATATTCGGCAATATATAGGCCATATTGTGCTAATAAGAAGTCTATGGAGTTTTCACAAGTTACTTTGAGCTTCATTGCAGAGATTTACTTATTATTTATTAGTTATTTTTATGTTATAAAAGCTATTATTGTATTTCACCTTATTGTTTTATGTTTCACTTTGTCATGAATAGGATCACCCTACAACCTGGCCCTCACCGTATAAGCCTCTGGCTTTGGCGTTTCTGTAATCTGTTACAATGAGGATGATAAAGATTAAAGATTAAAGATTAAACCTTTGTTTGGACTCCTGAGGGAAATGCTTTTTGTGGAATGTTTTTGAAGTCGTAAAGAAATCTCACAGTACATGTTTTGTCAGGTCTTAAAACACTGCTGCTCATTTTTTAAAGATTACATATTATTCTTTATTTTCGAATGCCTCATAATACACTTTGTTTGCCCCCCAAATTTTGCACAAACTATTGTTTTCAAATGCTCTTGGGAATATGCAGTGACCCTGATCAAGAGCATTTGAAAACAATAGTTTATGCAAAATTTGGGGGGTAAACAGAGTGTATTATGGGGCACTCGAAAATAGAGAATACATATTTAATTAACAGCTTTCCTCAGGTTTATGTATGGTTAAGAAAACTTTGATTGAAAGCAAATTTGTAAGATTCAACCGTAAGTGGCCTTAAATAAGCCTCGTAAATAGCAAACAAATTTGTTGTTTATGATTTTAGCCCATTATTTATTATTAAAACCCTAGACTATCCAGGACAACTCTGGCTAAGCCAAGCTCTGGGTCCAGGCTCTGTTCAAGGTCAGCTAAACACCTTAATTTCCCCACCTTTTTTAAAAGACTTTTTCTTCTTGAGTTAATAATTATCAACCCATCACTGGATATACCTCTTCCAGTAAATTGTGAACCCACTACGAAAATTAATCAGTTCCTAATTTGCTGGATTGCTTAGTTGATAGATTCAGTGTGCATGGGTTCTTCCTTTGCCGAGCTCATCTGATCTTGTTCCAGATTCTTACGTAATTTCCTGTTGAGCCTGATTTTTTTTCATGTTTATTTTCAACTTCTCAGATCTATTTATTCAATTAACTGAGATGATCATTGTAGATAACTTTAAAAAAAATGAAACAGATTTCAAATTTGGGTCATGTTCAATGGGTTATCTTGCCCTTTCTTTGAGAGGCATGTTAAACATTTAAAACTTTTAAATGTTGATTCCATTTTGAGATACCCTAACCCATTACCATGAAGCTACTGTGTAAATGCAATTTCGCTTTTTACTGGGTTTGCCATAGGCAATCCAGTCAGAATATGAGTGGAATTTCTCTTTTTTTCCCTGTGTCCGAAAATGGAAACCTGTCAATCCCCTGCTAATTAATTGTCTTTGTGTGTAAGGTCTTCTCCTTGTATTTTTGGTAGGTTTCAGGGGGTAGTAGAAATGCATAGGATTTATCTGGAGGACACAGTAGAATATTTAATGAAACCTGCAGTGGCATCGAAGTCATAAAGTAATGCAAATGGCGTTTTGGTGCATCTTTAAACAATTTACCCTTACTCAGAAACGAATAAAGTACCCCCAAACCCTCAATTTGGCTAACCCTAGGACTAACTAGGCCTAAAGTTGGGTAGAGTGATGGACTTCGACAACAATAATTGCATATTTCGCTTCACATTGGATATCAAAGTGAGATGTACTTATAACATTTTACTAATGTGGTGTTATGTACAACATTGAAACCAAATGGCAAATACTCTGGTAACTTTTTCTGGTGGGATACCAGGGATTAACAAACTTAAATCAAACACCAAGAGTGGATGTTGGTTGTCTGGCTATTTATAATTTTATATATTTGCTTTCAACTCTGCACAGTCTTTAGGTTAAAAAAACAATTGGAAATTTGACTAATTCTTGTAAGTCAAGAATTATTTGAAGGAAGGCTTGTTGTCCATTTTTTGCTTCATTATTCAAGGAAAAGATTCTTCAGATAAGGGTTTTATCTTGAACTCCTGTGAGAAATTTCTTTAGTTGCGTATATAGTTGTTGACATGGGAGTGTGCAATCTCGTCCCCAGAGTCCCCTTTTCTTTTGGTCAGCAGTTCTTGCATGGTGCTGACCAAAAGAAAAGCAGACTCTGGGGACGAGATTGCAGCGTGTGTTGCTTGCCGTGTTTGCATGCCCGGAATGATATAGGAAGGTTTTTTCTGATATTGGGAGAAGTTTTCATAACAGGGTCGTAACGAGGTATATGGGATCAGGGATCAGAATTAACAAATTTTTGCGGGATCAGGGATCAAATTTCTCAATGTTTTTTGGATCAGGGATCAAAATTTAGGGCAAAAATACGGGATCAGTCATGAAAAAATATACCTTGTTACGTCCCTGACATAACGATGACAGGAATTCTTGTTGTGTGGTCATTCTGGTGTAAAATGAAGTTAATTTGGGAAGCCGACAATATTTGGGGGTTGACAGCCCTGAATAGGGAATCTCTAAAAGGGAGAATTACTGTAACTGAATTTCTAAAAGGGTGGAATTACTAAAATAGGGAATCTCTAAAAGGACGAATTACCAAAAGGGGGAATCTCTAAAACGGGGAATTTTATCAATCACCGAGCATGATATGAATGGCTTTCCGGGTAGCGCTACGTCAAAGCATTAGGAAATTTATCAGAAGTTGGCATTACACAGTCAATCTGTCTTCACATAAAAACCGCCCACTCCGAAATCATTGGGACAGACAGGGAGAAATCGAGATTTTTCCTGGCATACAGCACACAGGGATCGCAACCAAACACTGGAAGACCGCCGAGATTAGTGTTGCCGCTCACCTTGTGGCTCGCAGCGACAAGAAGCTACTTTAAAAATAGATATTGTTTCGTTTACGGACTGATAACTTGTTTGGGAATGAGTACAATAATTTAAGGAGGACAGACACGTACCAAAGGTAGCCCAGTTAACGTCTAGTTTTTTCTTGGCACATCCTTCGTTAGGGATACGAGCAAATTTCAAAATTAGCCCAGAGCGCCTCAAATCGACACAAGGACACAAAATGAAGTAAAAGTAAGTTTATGTCATTTATTTTCCACGATGTAAACTAGGATTAGCCAATTTTTTGGCATTTTATGTTTCCCATATATACTCTACAAATCGGATTATGTGTTTACGTGAATTATGTGCTTGGGTAACCTGTGGTTTCCCGCCGAAACTGCTGATGAACACGCCAGTTTGCTTCGTCTTGCGTCAGCAAGGCTGAACAGCAGCTTACTTATTTACAGTTTTGTCAGTACAGGAGCCGATTAATTTCATATGAGTAAATGTGAAAATGTCTGTGATTGTGCTAACACTGAGCCTTCTTTTCTTGACTGAGAATGTTAAGAGCCAAGGTTGCGTTGAAGAAGCCCTTGACTGCAACAAAAACGTGCCGACTGTTTTCAAAGTATCAGATGCTTCCTGTCCATGCAATGATGTCTCTCATTCTGGTGCGCTCAAGTTTTCTGGAGACGAATTATACTTCTGTTCAGGTACGGAGTGGAAAATAGTTCAGCTCAGTAAGGAAACTGGTGGCACATATGGTAAGAGGACTAATCCCGGAGCTTCCTGCAAAGATATTCTCGCCAAAGCCCCAAATGAAGAAAAGCCAAAGAATGGAATCTACTGGATTCGTATACCGTCCATGGGTGAGCTTAATAGTTTACTTTCAGCATAGTTAATGTAGGGGAGTGGTAATGAAACCCGGCAAATTTCTTTGTTGTATGTTTGTTCTCTTTTTTGGCCTTGACCGTGCACAAAACACAATAGTTGTTTACTCCGTACTGAGGAACTAACCCATAGAAACGTGTTGGTTACGTAATTCATGCATAGTGTATGAGCGCAAAACAAAACTGAGATGGTGCACAGTCGTGGACTTTCCACTGATAAAAATTGTACTAGATAAATTTCCCCGAAACTTTTTATTTAAAGTGCCATCATGAATGATACGTGCATGCAAAAAAAAAAAAAGCTGAATTTCCGGCGGTCTTTAAATTGAATTAATTTTTTTACATGGCACGTTTCACCCCCAAATACAGAATATAGCAAAGCATTGATTTTTTCAAATCATCTTTTTTGAAAAAGGTATGGCTATTTCCGTATCGTTTATGTCTTTAAAAAGAACATTTTTCAAAATAAAAAGAAAACCATGCTTGGCTGGATGCAAAAACGAATACAAATTATCAAACCATCGATTAAATAACCAAATAGCGTAGCACGGAGACAAATTTAGAGTTTTCATATTTAGGGTCATTTGCTTACAAAAATTGGAAACTGACCAAAATAATGCCAAATTTTCTCAAGTTACTTGACCATTACATCCTTAGTAACGCACCCCAAAAAATACGTCAGTGGGCCCTTAAGGGCCGACTTACACGGTACGACTTTGTCGCATGTGACAACGGCTAACGACAGGCCCACGACATGATTTACGATTGTTATGTACGTCAGAAAAAATGTCGTAGCATTTTAAAACATGTTTTAAAACGCTGCGACAATCGTAAGTCATGTCGTAGGCCGGTCGTGAGCTTGTCGCATGCGACAAAATCGTATCGTGTAAATCGACCCTAACTATGCTTTCAGTTTTTGTTGTGCACGATTTTCGCGTCATTAGCGCGCGCACATGAGCACGTGCGCATACAAAACGTAAGAGATTTCGCTCAAACTAAACCCGATAGCGAAATAAATGCTCCTTTTCTCTCAAACGAGCACTGTGACCCCCGATTTTTTTTTCAGGTATGTGCTAGGAACAGCCTAATAAAGAGCATACTTGAAGAAGAAAAAAAGTTTGATAGTAGAACATGAATTTTTTTGGAAAACAGTTCCGTACTGGGTGTATTTTACCCAAGGCGAGGACTTCAAGCTAACCACGGAACTGTCCCAAAAGTGCAGTATTCCCACATCCAGGGAATCAAAGTCGGCGTAAATGAAGCATTACTGCTTATGTAAATAAAAGAAGCTTTATTTTCAAAATAAAATTTTGTGTCTTTGAAGTAACCAAGACTTAATTCTGTACGAAGGTGATTCGAATTTTTAACGCAAAAACAGTACAAATACCCCATTTTACGAGCCTGCTGACGCGTAAACAAGCACGTGACCCCATTTTTTTATTGCATTTTTTAATGTTCATATCATGAATGTTAATTATGCCAAGTTTCCAAAAAAGTTTGATAGTAGAACAATTTCAAGGGAATTACCTTAAATGGAATATTTTTGTCACCAAAGTTTTAGGCTCACACAATTTTCTTGATTCATCAACAGGGCCTACAAATGATAT
>NC_090880.1:34767916-34770416 GCF_036669935.1 Montipora foliosa | reverse complement strand
CCAATAGAAGACATAATGGGGCGGAATGGCGGGATGGAGTTGTGTCCACGGTCCTTGTGCATTTTTGGTAAGCCATAAATTCTTGCTGGTTGTGAACCTTTGGGATAGATACTGTATAAACCTGACTGTGAAGGTGACCGTTTTTCTGTAATTTGCGGAGGAGTCGTTGCAGTTTGCCTTCTTTCACTAGAGTGGGATCTTCCTTGATAGGTCGAAATTTGGATTTGTCGCTGATAATTTTCAGGATACCTTGGTCGTTATCAGAACGATCTAGAACGACAACCCATTTCCTTTTTTCACGCTCGTACATGAGCACATGTTCCGGCAGTGATAGGTCTTCTCACATTTCTAAACACTTGCAAAATTCTCGGCAATGCCGCACTTCATGCTCTAATGATTGTGTCAGTATCGTAGATCTCGCTTCCACCACTTTCCAGCTTAAATGGTTAAAACCTACACTAAATCATCAACTTTATAATGTCAATTCAAAAACTTTCTTTGTAATATTTTACATTGTCGTATTCCCTTTTGTTCTTATAGTTAATTAGCATTTTGCGCACACTATAGATTCAACTCTGTACTTTGTAATTCAAACTGAAGATGACGAAGATTCTGTTTAAACATGTTTCAAAAAACGTTGTGTTGTTTCGTAAAATTGTAAAATGATATATGTATTAAGTTATGTATGTATCAAGTAAGAAATGGGAAGAAAAACATTTGTCATTTTACGGTTGATCCACTTTTATTTTTTTGATATCTCGTCGAGAATGCTGAAAGTAGCATTTCCGAGCTTTAAGATTTCTAAATTCCCCCAGAATCCCCTACAAGTTAGCGTCTCCAGCGCTTGCTTGTTAGCCCCCCACCACTCCCCCCAATACAAAATACGCTCCGCCGTCCCTGGATTAAATGGTGTTTAAAGCAATAATCTTTCCCTAGCCGGTCCGGTTTTGTTGCCAAAAGTTCCAAATGAAAGTTTTTCATGCACAAACGTGCGGGTCAAGGCGAAACGGTGGTAAAGAAAGGTTTTTAATTATAAAATGTTTGGCAAAAACCCGTCGATTAGATGATGATGTTGACAGTAAATACCTTGTCGAATAAGAGTTGTGAAATCGCAAAAGAAGAAGAAGAAGAAGAAGAACACACTTTATTAAAAATAGGGTGCATAATAACACACGGAATTTCCCCTGACTTCCTTTGGTGATAGATATGCAGTCAAAACTGTAGGCCTATGGCCCTATAAACTAATTTACAAAATGATTAATTTACCAAGAGTGAATTTTAAAATATACCACAAAAAGATACTAGGGTGAAACAATTATAAAAGTTAAATAACTTAGTTTAAAAATTAAAGCAATTAAATTTAAAAACTTGCACAGTCACATCTCACTGCGAACAAAACATCGAAATACGTTCACAATCAAATCTCACTTGATGAGCAACGTCGAAAAACGACGACGTTCGAATCACGTGACATGCGTTAGTCACAATGCCACCACGGTCGCATGAGGCTGAGACATTTTACATAGCGACGAAATGACATAAAGCCTGAGCCCGGGATAATAGAAACGCAATAATATACAAAACAAAATTACTCGCTTCTTATTGGCTGAGAGCAGTGTTGTTTTTTTGTAAACACAGTGCTTAAAAAGCCCCATTTACACGGCAGAAAATTTTTGGGACATCTCGCGTACCGAAAAAATTGATGGTTTGCATCTGCCATGTTGGATGGCAAGAACAATAAACTGTCTCTCTGCTGGGAACTAAACTTTATTATTATGGAATTCTGCGAAGATAAATTCCATTGTATTGCCATCCAACATGGCCGCCGCGTCACGTGGGTGCAAATCAAGATTTGGTTGGGAGCGAATAAATCTAGTCGGGTAAACGACATTGCCCCGTCCGTGCCGGACCAAAATTTCAGCCGTGCTCGAACCAAGTCTAGAGATAGTCCGAGTACGGATAAAATTGGTACGCGACCCTGGGAATTTAGCCTGCAGCTCGGATAAGGATTAGCCGTGTCGATGAACTTTTCTCCTATGATCCTCCGCGTCGTTGGTCAGCAGCAATTTGTGAGAATATGTGCAAATCGGCCCGCGAGTCACTCAACATGGCGCACTGCCCGAGGAAGATGCTGCAAAAGTCGCCAAGAAAACCTAGTGGGATAACATGGAAGAACCAAGATAAGGAATTCATTGAACTTTTGTTCTATGTAGCTGCTGTGAATTTAATCTTAAGGACAGACTTAAAAGAGTTAAATTTAAAAAAAAAAAAAAGGTTTTACTTGGATAATAACCGGCAATGTGTTTGTTTGGTTTTTGTCTCCGTTGACAAAATTCGCTTTTTGTGGTGGTGCACTGTAAGTGCACTACACACTATGTCATTGGGTTGTATGAGTGTAAGAGTGTAAGAGCGTAAGAGTGTAAGAGTGTAAGTCCGTGGTGATAATAGGCCCGCAGCGCGTGCATAACTCACGAACATAGACAGGTCTGTTGAAAGCGTG
>NC_090880.1:34730825-34762816 GCF_036669935.1 Montipora foliosa | reverse complement strand
AATAACCTTAGCAGAATTAACCCTTAGCAGAATTAACCCTTAGCAGAATTAACCCTTAGCAGAATTAACCCTTAGCAGAATTAACCCTTAGCAGAATTAACCCTTAGCAGAATTAACCCTTAGCAGAATTAACCCTTAGCAGAATTAACCCTTAGCAGAATTAACCCTTAGCAGAATTAACCCTTAGCAGAATTAACCCTTAGCAGAATTAACCCTTAGCAGAATTAACCCTTAGCAGAATTAACCCTTAGCAGAATTAACCCTTAGCAGAATTAACCCTTAGCAGAATTAACCCTTAGCAGAATTAACCCTTAGCAGAATTAACCCTTAGCAGAATTAACCCTTAGCAGAATTAACCCTTAGCAGAATTAACCCTTAGCAGAATTAACCCTTAGCAGAATTAACCCTTAGCAGAATTAACCCTTAGCAGAATTAACCCTTAGCAGAATTAACCCTTAGCAGAATTAACCCTTAGCAGAATTAACCCTTAGCAGAATTAACCCTTAGCAGA
This sequence comes from Montipora foliosa, assembly GCF_036669935.1. Lineage (NCBI taxonomy): Eukaryota > Metazoa > Cnidaria > Anthozoa > Scleractinia > Acroporidae > Montipora > Montipora foliosa. The sequence continues at coordinate 34,762,305 of NC_090880.1, read as the reverse complement.
ATTAACCCTTAGCAGAATTAACCCTTAGCAGAATTAACCCTTAGCAGAATTAACCCTTAGCAGAATTAACCCTTAGCAGAATTAACCCTTAGCAGAATTAACCCTTAGCAGAATTAACCCTTAGCAGAATTAACCCTTAGCAGAATTAACCCTTAGCAGAATTAACCCTTAGCAGAATTAACCCTTAGCAGAATTAACCCTTAGCAGAATTAACCCTTAGCAGAATTAACCCTTAGCAGAATTAACCCTTAGCAGAATTAACCCTTAGCAGAATTAACCCTTAGCAGAATTAACCCTTAGCAGAATTAACCCTTAGCAGAATTAACCCTTAGCAGAATTAACCCTTAGCAGAATTAACCCTTAGCAGAATTAACCCTTAGCAGAATTAACCCTTAGCAGAATTAACCCTTAGCAGAATTAACCCTTAGCAGAATTAACCCTTAGCAGAATTAACCCTTAGCAGAATTAACCCTTAGCAGAATTAACCCTTAGCAGAATTAACCCTTAGCAGAATTAACCCTTAGCAGAATTAACCCTTAGCAGAATTAACCCTTAGCAGAATTAACCCTTAGCAGAATTAACCCTTAGCAGAATTAACCCTTAGCAGAATTAACCCTTAGCAGAATTAACCCTTAGCAGAATTAACCCTTAGCAGAATTAACCCTTAGCAGAATTAACCCTTAGCAGAATTAACCCTTAGCAGAATTAACCCTTAGCAGAATTAACCCTTAGCAGAATTAACCCTTAGCAGAATTAACCCTTAGCAGAATTAACCCTTAGCAGAATTAACCCTTAGCAGAATTAACCCTTAGCAGAATTAACCCTTAGCAGAATTAACCCTTAGCAGAATTAACCCTTAGCAGAATTAACCCTTAGCAGAATTAACCCTTAGCAGAATTAACCCTTAGCAGAATTAACCCTTAGCAGAATTAACCCTTAGCAGAATTAACCCTTAGCAGAATTAACCCTTAGCAGAATTAACCCTTAGCAGAATTAACCCTTAGCAGAATTAACCCTTAGCAGAATTAACCCTTAGCAGAATTAACCCTTAGCAGAATTAACCCTTAGCAGAATTAACCCTTAGCAGAATTAACCCTTAGCAGAATTAACCCTTAGCAGAATTAACCCTTAGCAGAATTAACCCTTAGCAGAATTAACCCTTAGCAGAATTAACCCTTAGCAGAATTAACCCTTAGCAGAATTAACCCTTAGCAGAATTAACCCTTAGCAGAATTAACCCTTAGCAGAATTAACCCTTAGCAGAATTAACCCTTAGCAGAATTAACCCTTAGCAGAATTAACCCTTAGCAGAATTAACCCTTAGCAGAATTAACCCTTAGCAGAATTAACCCTTAGCAGAATTAACCCTTAGCAGAATTAACCCTTAGCAGAATTAACCCTTAGCAGAATTAACCCTTAGCAGAATTAACCCTTAGCAGAATTAACCCTTAGCAGAATTAACCCTTAGCAGAATTAACCCTTAGCAGAATTAACCCTTAGCAGAATTAACCCTTAGCAGAATTAACCCTTAGCAGAATTAACCCTTAGCAGAATTAACCCTTAGCAGAATTAACCCTTAGCAGAATTAACCCTTAGCAGAATTAACCCTTAGCAGAATTAACCCTTAGCAGAATTAACCCTTAGCAGAATTAACCCTTAGCAGAATTAACCCTTAGCAGAATTAACCCTTAGCAGAATTAACCCTTAGCAGAATTAACCCTTAGCAGAATTAACCCTTAGCAGAATTAACCCTTAGCAGAATTAACCCTTAGCAGAATTAACCCTTAGCAGAATTAACCCTTAGCAGAATTAACCCTTAGCAGAATTAACCCTTAGCAGAATTAACCCTTAGCAGAATTAACCCTTAGCAGAATTAACCCTTAGCAGAATTAACCCTTAGCAGAATTAACCCTTAGCAGAATTAACCCTTAGCAGAATTAACCCTTAGCAGAATTAACCCTTAGCAGAATTAACCCTTAGCAGAATTAACCCTTAGCAGAATTAACCCTTAGCAGAATTAACCCTTAGCAGAATTAACCCTTAGCAGAATTAACCCTTAGCAGAATTAACCCTTAGCAGAATTAACCCTTAGCAGAATTAACCCTTAGCAGAATTAACCCTTAGCAGAATTAACCCTTAGCAGAATTAACCCTTAGCAGAATTAACCCTTAGCAGAATTAACCCTTAGCAGAATTAACCCTTAGCAGAATTAACCCTTAGCAGAATTAACCCTTAGCAGAATTAACCCTTAGCAGAATTAACCCTTAGCAGAATTAACCCTTAGCAGAATTAACCCTTAGCAGAATTAACCCTTAGCAGAATTAACCCTTAGCAGAATTAACCCTTAGCAGAATTAACCCTTAGCAGAATTAACCCTTAGCAGAATTAACCCTTAGCAGAATTAACCCTTAGCAGAATTAACCCTTAGCAGAATTAACCCTTAGCAGAATTAACCCTTAGCAGAATTAACCCTTAGCAGAATTAACCCTTAGCAGAATTAACCCTTAGCAGAATTAACCCTTAGCAGAATTAACCCTTAGCAGAATTAACCCTTACCCTTAGACAAATAAGGGTTAGTTTGATTTTACCAAGGGTTAGTAAAAACTAACTAAGATTTACAGTGCTTTTTTTTTACACAGATTCACATTGGAATTGTCAATCACCTGCTGGAATGCTATTTTAAACCTATCTTTATTGTTTTTAGTGCTTCAAAACGCCAGACATACTATTTTAAATCACCACTCTATTTATTCTTACTCCGGAATAAGAATAATTGGAGTGATGATTCAAAATGGTATGTTTAGCGTTTTGAAGCAGCAAGGATAACAAAAACTTGTTTAAAATAGCATTTTAGCAGATGTTTGACAATTTTAAAGTGAATCTCCGTAAAAACAAAAGATTTTTAACTTGTATTCCATGTATTCCTATTCCGGAATACAGTCAATCGAACACACCCTTATTAACCAACTAACCCAAAGACTTAGTAACCATGGGGTGTTTGGGGCCTAGTCTAAGTCTCAGACTCACTAGGGGGGGAGTTGGGGCCTAGTGACGAAGTCTCAGACCCAACATGGGGGTTTGGGTCTTTGCCCTACCATTGCTGGTTAGGGCTTGGCAACCACCTCTCTTCTCTTTATGGGGGTTGTTGCTCTATGTTGGCTTACCTGGTCTCGAGCATTTCCTCCGATTTCCACAAACCATCGTTTTGCACTATAAAAAGTATCAAATAAGAAAATAAGTGAAACCACAGGTGATGTACAGTATTTCTAAAAGTATTTTTTTTTATTTGTTTTAAAGGTTGATGTAGATTTACGTTGTCTTTATTATTTTATTTTATTTGAACAAGCCATCATTTTGCACTCTAAAAGTGTGAAATGGGAAAACAAATGGAAACCACAGGTGATGGACAATTTAAGTTCTTTGGTTTTAGGGTTAGGGGTTAGGGTCTTAGGTTGTAGTCAAATGACGCCATCTTAAAAATTGCCTATTAAAAAAGCCTTTCTTTTTCTTAAGAAAGAATTGCCAGAATATTAAAAGGGTTAGGGTTAGCGGACATAATTGGTGGTTTCCATGGATCGTTTAGTGCCATTTATTTGTTGGAAGAAAGCTGGGGCCAGAGTGAAAAATCTTAGATGGGTGGTATTGAGCAGTTAACTACCCTTTTATAGCACGTAGGAGCTTGGCGAACTCTATCCATTGTTTCGGTGTTAAAGAGGCTCAAAAGGGTTTTTAGCTGAGCGTGCGCACGTGCGCCACAAACACAATTCTAAAAGCTGCTCGCATTAGCTCATGATTCAAAATGGGTCATCAGAAATAAATACTGCTAATTTCGTTCACCTTTCTTCCAATTCCTATATATTTGGAATAGAAAAAGACATCTATTCACGAAAACTACGAAAATTGTACACAAACGGTACATTATTTGGTGTCTTGTGCATCGTTAACCCTCCAAATTTTCAATTTGACAATTTTCTAATTTTAGGATTAACTACGTTTACTGTCTAATTTCATAGCAGTCATGTATATGCTTTGCAATTATTTTATGTAACTCAACATTATTACTACTGGGGGGGGGTTCATAGCAGCAAAAATAGTTTGTCGACATTTTCACAATTGGGATTTTGAATTCTTTATATAAGCATTCTAACAGATTTCCTTTTTTCTTGGTAAACTTGGCAGGAGACTAAAGTGCTTTTCATCTTCCGCTTCTTTCTTACACAAAAGGCAGATTCTTTCGTTCGGTTTCTTATATTGTCTTATGTATCGATCCGGTTTCTATTGCTAATCTATGATTAATAAGTCGCAGTTTTGTCATGGTGGTTCTGTGCCGGATGTTGGTGACCTGGTGAAGGTAATCCTCGCATCTTTAATTATCTATTGTTTCGACTTTACGGTAAGTTCGCATTTTGTTGCTTTGATTGGGATCTTTCCTTATGTCATTATTCATCTCACTGAACGACCTTTAATTCAATGACCAACAATCTTTGTCTAATAATGCATACAATTCCTACATCCGAAAAATGTGCTTTTTCCCGAAGATTTCCTAAACCTATCATATAAAGAGGTTTGATATTTTTACTCCAAAGAGCTTTATCTTTAATCCATTTTATGTCATTGTAAGCCACTTGAGATAATTGTAACAAAACCCATAAGGGTTGAAACGTGTAACGCACGTTCACAGCTTCCGAATATTCAGTGCGAACTGATTGGTTGAATGTTTCAGTGCTACCCTATTTGGAAACCCCTCGCTCTTGTTGTTCCAAATATGGCACATAGCAAATTGAATATTCAGAAGCTTGTTTCCAAGCACACAAGGGGCCGTTACATGTTTCAACCCTTATGGGTTTCTGTTCACACCTAAGCCATTTTAAAAATTTATTTTGAACAAGTTCTTCTGGGTCTGTATCGAGTTTACCATTACAGTCAATACCCCAGATTTCACTACCATACACGAGTATGGGGGATATCAATGCATCAAATAGCTTAATTGTGAGTTTGATGTTCTCACTGAAGTGGTTTCCCATCTCTTCCCGGTTTTTAAAGTCTCGCTGCTTTCTTTAGATTTAACATTTAACAGACCCTTTCTTTCTTCTAATTCAGCTATCCAAAAGTCTTTCAGTGAGTTTACATCACCATTTGAACTGCTTCTTGTTTGAGTTAAAATTTAGATTATCACCGTGAGAGATTCATTAGCGCCGTGCTTGCCGCCATGACACCTCACTGCCTCGTTTGTTTGAAAAAAGGTGAAAAAAGGAGAAACTATCTCGAGCCTCCTTAATTTACTACTTTTTATTCAGCAATTCTCAGACCTATTTTCAATTTCTATTGATGCTAGATACGCTTTTGAAAAATACTACTATTTGTCAACAAAATCAATCTCAGGTTGTACTGAGTCTAACGAGTGGCTTAAAACTGGAAAACTGGTGTTAACTGGAAATCTGTCCCTGATATGCTAGATATCTTGGGGCTATTTTTGTCACCATAAAAATTGTTTACACAGGTGCTGACAATTTTTGGGCACGGGCAACTAATTCTGGACGAAATCAACTCGGTGTTGGCATCACGTTCTCGTGCCGCTTTGTCGTAGTCTTCACACAAAAGCAAAAACAAAATACAATTCCGGAAAGGAAGCGTGTTTACAATTGGCTGTGACACCTCTATAATGTAACGTTCCAGTTAAACAAACGAGCCAAACTACCATTCCCGGTGAATTCAAAACTTGTTAGGGTTAACCCACACCTCGCTGTTACCCACAGCATCAATTGTTTACTGACGATTTAACACATCATTCGCTGGTGAATGACAGAAATTGCGCTGACGACTCGTACTACGAGCTTGTTATTTATATCTTAAATCCAGTCTTTTGGCATCATAACTAGCTTTAAAACTAGACGCTCCATAAAGCGTACACTGGGTTGCCTGTGGTATATATTACACAAAAACAGAACGATTAAATCATATATGAAATGGATCATATATAAACTGCGGATATGAAATCAAGTGAAGCTATGATCCTCGCAGTTGACTTCATATCTACAGTTCATATATGAGCCATTTCATATATCATTTCATCGTTCATTCATTCCTCACGGGAACATTAGAACCCACAAATGACCAGCTGCCAACATCAGTGGCTTCATAGCTCAGTTGGTTAGAGCGTCGCATCGGTATCACGAGGTCACGGATTCAACCCCGGTGAAGTCCTGAATTTTTCAGGCTTCTTTACGCAATTGCAAAATTGTGTTCATAACTGCGAGGATCATAGCTTCACTTGAACACAAACAGAAGGTACTGAATAGACCTCTTTAGCTTGTACATTTTGTTTTCCCATTTCAGACCACGTGATGTTACTCTAGGGAGAACCTTCTTTCAAATGTCGTTCTATGCACGTGAATATGTACGCATAACTTACGAAAAACAAAAGGAAAATTCCCTTGAGAACATCACGTGGTCTGAAATGGGAAAACAAAACGTACAAGCTAAAGAGGTCTATTGGGTGGTAGTTTGTTCTCATGCTGGCCAACAAGGATGCTTGGAAAGTAAATGAATCGAAATGAAGAACAAAAAAGTTCCGTTCTAGACAGCTTTGACTGAGCTGTGTCTAGTCCAGTAAAAAGTGGAAAGAGAATGTAGTGCAATGTCCAAATACATGTTAAGAAACCAAGCTTTACTTCGTGATAGTTTGAAAGTGATTAGCGATTTTGTTGCAAGTGAAATGCTGTTTTGATGTTCCAAAAGAATTTGCAAACATGTTTCGATGCACCTCCGTCATCTTCGATCAGTAATATTTTATTGGTGTTTCTTAAAAAGCATTGAGAATAATAAGCATTACACCGATAAGAAATACTCTTAATATGAAATTGACAAACAGCTATCAGATTGGTAGGCTCTTATGGTGCTGGTGCTCTGAAATGAACACAAAGTAAATCTAAAACGGCCAATTTTCTTTTTTAATCGGACATTTTAATTTGTTTTCTTCGTAAAAAACAGCTATTTGGAAGAAAAAAAATCAAGGTCTTAGAAAACATAAGTGGTTGTGGCATCAAGCTTGGAGAATTCAAATTGCTAATGCTGAGATACTGCTGTCATATCCTTTATATTGCCAAGACAGGAAGCAAGCTCAGGAGAACCTTACAAAGGTATATATAAAGAGGCGATTTATCAATAATGCCCTCGTGTTCAGTGTCGTAGAACTTTAACTCCACAAGCTACAGTATTTCAGATGATATTGTAACCCCCTCATTTTTCCTGATTTTGAAACTTCACTCCTTCATATTTCTGCTTCCGAACGGTGATTTTTTTAGTTTTCTTGCATGTTAGTTTATATGAAACTTTGTCTTTCAAGTTTAAAGAAATTCTGTGTCACAAATTTAGAGACATTTTTAAAAACAGATTTGTGAAAAGCTGACCCGCAGATTGTTGAATTTTAAATATCTTAGAGACTATTTCTAATATTTTCTGGTAATGCTGAATAGGAAGATTTCCCGTTTTTTTTTTTAAAAGACAATAGACCGAATGGATAAATGGCGGACAAAAAATATTCTTTTGTCTACGTGCTAATTAGACTCACTAGCCTCGCTCTCAAGCAACATTTCTTTTCTATTTTGTACATGCAAACGAGGCTAGTGAGTCTAATTAGCACATAAACAAAAGAATATTTTTTGGCAGCCATTTATGCATTCGATCTATATATCTTGATTTTAAGGCTTAAAGAAAGGCCTTATATCGTTGTCATGGTAATGTTTTTTGGGAGGAAATGTGATGAGAAATCTATGATGGTTACTTAATACCCTGACCAAATTTCGTCTTGATACGATTACCGTAACTTCATCTAAGGACAGAATATATTTGTTTGAAAAAAGGAGAAACTATTTCGAACCTCCTTAATTTAATGCTTTTCATTCAGCAGACCTATTCTCAATTCTATTGATGCTAGAATGAAGGGGTAGTTTCTAAAGAAACTGTGGTGCTGCGTCGGTGGGGAAGTAGTATACAAAAATTTGGTTTTATCAATGGAGTTGATAATGTAAATTGGCCACCGTACAGAGACTCTAAAAGCTGACGTTTCGAGCGTTAGCCCTTCGTCAGAGCGAATCTTCGCTCTGACGAAGGGCTAACGCTCGAAACGTCAGCTTTTAGAGTCTCTGTACGGTGGCCAATTTACATTATCAACTCTATTGATGCTAGATACGTTCTTAAAAAATACTACTATTTCTCAACAATATTAATCTCTCAGGTTGTACATAGCCTAACGAGTCGCTAAAAGGTGGAAAACTGGTGTTAACTGGACATTTGTCCCTTCTGGATATCTCGAGATTATTTGCCACCATAAAAGTTTTTACACAGGTGCTGACAATAGTCCTTATTCACGATGGCGGCCATGTTGGTTTTCAAATTGTCATGCAAATTAGCCATTTGTTATGCTGGGGGCAAACATTGGAATAAAGGCAAATTGCGGAAAATCGGCACGTCGAAATATTGAATTAACATTGCTAAAAGTACATTTTAGAATTTAGAATTAAGTACCTTTTGATAAAGTGGTATATGAAATAAATCATATATGAACTGCGGATATGAAATCAAGTGAAGCTATGATCTTTGCAGTTATGAGCGCAATTTTTGAAATTGCGTAGAGAAGCCTGAAATTCAGGACTTCAACAGGGTTTGAACCCGTGACCTCGCGATTCCGGTGCGACGCTCTAACCAACTGAGCTATGAAGCCACTGACGTTGGGAGCTGGTCATTTGTGGGTTCCTTTTATAATAGTACCTTTTATGATAATTTTATCTTTTGATTGCCTCCGACATTTTGACTTTCTACTTCGTTATCTGCTAATTTTTCAGTACAAAAAAATCGAAGTAACTTGTGAAAGCATTCTGTTTTACTACTTAAATGATAAACATTCAATGAACATGAAACAAATTATCTCGAACGCGTGTTTGCCCCCTCAGAAGTGTGCAGCTAATTTGCATGATAATAGCAAATCCAACATGTCGGCTATCGTAAATAAGGTCTATTTTTGGGCACGGGCGACTAATTATGCACAAAATAAACTCGAGTTGGCATCACGTCCTCGTGCCACTTTGTAGTGTTGTTCACACACAAGCAAAAACAAAATACAATTCCGGAAAGGAATTCACTGTGACACCTCTGTGCTGTAACGGTCAAGTTAAACAAACTAGGCAACTACCATTACCGGTGGATTTAAAAATTGTCACATAACCCGCACCTCGCTGTTACCCACAGCAACAATTGTTTACTGACGATTTAACAAATTATTTGCGGGTGAATGACAAAAATTACGGTAATAACTCGTACTATGAGCTCATTCTTTATTTTTTAAATCCATTTCTAAATTGCATGGTTTTTTTTGTCATCATAACTAGCTCTAAAATTATGGAATTGATTTTACTTTCATTCATCAAAATCAATCAATTATTTTTCTGAAAAGTGTTTAATTGAAACCATTACAAACACATGAGAATTAATATTTTGAGGGAAAAATTCTGAAACAAGCAGTCAAGCAGCAAACCGCCCTAGAAACAACGTTCAGCTAAATAAACCACTTAAACTTTCGTATTTTATGGATCAAGCAGAAGACAGTCTGTGCAAAATTAAGTTTAAAAACCGCTTGACATTTATTAGCGCAAGTCTCTTACCTTGTCGGTGATGTAAAGTGCTTGACAAACGAGACGGGCTGTAATATCATAGTCACCAACACGCATAGGGCAGGAAGAAGGTGGCAACAAAACCGTCATGTTGTATTCAGTGCTGTCCATGACAAACATCAGGTCTTAATGCATCCTGGCTATCAAGGAACAATTGCAGATTTAGTATGGCCACTCCTTAAAAGCTGGCAAAACTTAAACACATGACGGGCATTCACAACGCCAGTGAGAAAGCATACATGTGAACTGCTGATTCGATATTGCGCTGTGTTGTTTAAGATTCAGAAGTTGCCGATATTAGTTGACTTGATAAGAGATGAATAAATATTGAGTAACAAAACCTTAACCTGGTCTAACTTGTTAAAGCAACGGCATTGGCTTGTAAAAAGCAAAAAAGAAAAATAACTACACGACGGGATAAAAATAAGGGCTTAAACTTAACTATTTATGGCCAAAAAGCCTTTGTAAGAGAATACGTTCGAAAAGCTTGTTACCTCTTGCCGGGTTAAACGTAAATCGTCATTCCTAGCTGTTCTGGACACTGACATTAAACAGATGTTTTCGTTTGATTGCTCCTTATAAGCAAGTTGAGAACAATTAAGAAATCATTAGAGTAATAAACAAAAGAACTCATTAATTTATCACCTATTTTGTCTGTTCCTCGTGGATCACGTTTTCGCATCATTAGCGCCGGAGATCAGTAGCTATTCACTGACTATTCCCAATGGCAATCGTCATGCACAGCAGAAACAATGAACAATTACATATAATACCCATAACGCCAGTTCTCTACCAGTGATTAAATAAAATAAGAGGACGTAAGGAGATGAATGGTCTCCGGAAAATCACCAAAAAGTACCTGAAAGGAGGAAGTTATCAAAGAAAAATAACACATGGTAATTTGAGACCCTTTTCATTCTAATTAATATTTTAACCTTAAACGGGAGAATTTTGCGATAAACAAGAGTTTGTTGATCAAAAATAAATTAATGATTGGTTTTTTTTTTCACTTTCATGATAAACTGCAAACTACCCAGCCACGTATTTTAACATGTATGGCGTGTATTGTTGTATTCTTTGTTCACCAAAGTATGCCGCTACAAGAGCAAAATAGTACTCTCATCGCGTAAAATTGTGATATGATGCACAAGAATCTTTTGCATAATAAATAAGGCAACCGTCCCATGTCAGAATTTATCAATAGGCCACTTTGGAAAATACCATGATAGTCTTTGTCTGTCCCCCCAAATTTTCCATAAGCATTGTTTCCAGTTTCTCTTGGGACTTACAATGGTCCCAAGAGAAAATAAAAACAATGATCATGCAAAATTTGGGGGGACAAAGGATATTTGAAAGCAAAAATAAGCAATTCTGAAATTCGTGTTTTCGATACAATCGCTTTCTTTGAAAATATTTCAAACAACGTTCATTGTCAACCTTAAGTCGTGTCACTTTGAGCATAGTCAAGAGATTATAAAGGTAAGAGAAGTAATCCCTCATACTGGCCCTATTCCCATCGTAATCCCTCTTAGGTTATTTTTAGATAATATCAATTTTCCCGCGGATAATGTTACCGCGCGCGTTACGTGGAAGTTTCGTGGAGGAGAGAAAGTGCAGCAAGTTCTGTACGATGCCGCTCTCCGTTTTCAAAATTGAGTTTCATGGCCTGATAAAATTCATTGTCTGCAAGATACAGGTTTCAAACATACATCCTTGGAATTGCTTACCTGTCTAGTTTACAGTGATACCAATTTGAAGAATTTCCAATCTATCAAACCGTGTTAAATAATTTTGACAGATGCTGATGTGTTTACCTTGGTTGCATTGCGTTACTTGTCCATTTTAGTGCGCACTTTCGCATCGTCTACAAAATTCTGTCGCTTACAAAACTCGTCCCTGTCAAGATACAGTTTGCAATCATATATAATGGAAATCGGTTAACTGTATAATTCACTCTGATACCAATTTTACGATTGTCTAATGTAGGAAACCATGTTAAATAATTTGTAAGAAGGAGCTATATTTTACGCGTGCGTTGCAAATTGACTTCAATCCGATCTTACGGTTTTAAAAATTTTTATCGTGCGGTCAATTGAAATTTTCCTGTCATGTGTGGTACTGTTTGAAAGCGTTAGCTGTCTAAATTATGAATATCATAGAATTAAGTCACCATAGTTTAAGTCCGCTAAGAAAATCGAGAACGCGTTGACCAAGTCAGGAATATGGTACTTGGTGACTGTGACTGTAGTCCGCGATATTTCATTAATTGTGTACAAAATTCTGTCGCCTATGAAACTCGTTACTTTCTAGATACAAGATTCAAAGATATATCATTCAAATCGCTTAACTGTGTTGTTTACAGTTACACCAATTTCAATACTGTCCAATGTACGAAACCGAGTTTAATAATTTTGAAAGATGCAGGTATATTTAACATGCGTGCTTTGCAAATTGACTTCCATGCGATACCACTTGTTCATACATTTTTATCGTACTGTCTGATATCCGTCTAATTTATGAATATCTAAGAATTAAGTCGTCAGATTTTAATCCCGCGAAGAAAATCAAGAACGCGTTAACCAAGTCAGCGATATATTACTTGTTGACTGTAGTCTGCGAATTGCCAATGTTTACAAAATTCTGTCGCTTATAAAACTCGATCCTTTCAAGACACAGGTTTCAAACATCTATAACTGAAATCGCTTAATTGTCTAGTTTTCAATGATACCACATTCAAGGTTGTGCCATATACGAAACCGTGTTAAATCTTTTCTTAAGGAGACAGCTATATTTAACATACGTGCTTTTGCAAATTCACTTGAATCCGATAACACGGGTTCAAAAATTTTTATCGGACGCTTGATTCAAGTTTTCCTTTCATGTTTGGTACTGTTGTAGAGCTCTATCTGTCTACTTTATCACCATATAAGAATTAATTAAGTCATCATATTTTAATCCCGCAAAGGAAACCGAGAATGCGTTTATTAAAGTCAGAGAGATCGTACTTATCGACTATAGTCTTCCATTTGCCATTCTGTACAAAATCCTGTCGGTTACATAATTCGTTCCTTCCAAGATACAGGTTTCAAAACATAAGTCATTGTAATCGCTTAACTCTGTAGTCAACAAGTCACGTTCGTCCACAAAATGTATATACGCGTTTGTCTCAACATCCTCCGCCATTTTTGTTTGATGGTAAATCGCGAACGACGCGAATCATTGCGTGAGGATTCGCTCAGCTGTCAACATTGGTAAAAATGAGGACATGTGATTGGCTATCAGTTAACCCTCGTGGGAATATCGGATCTCGCAGGAGATCTAAAAATAACCTAAGAGGGATTACGATGGGAATAGGGCCAGTATGAGGGATTACTTCTCTTACCTTCATAATCTCTCGGCATAGTTAATAGAGAGGAATGGTTTGGAAGCTCGGCAAACATCAAAGGAACAGACAAAGATGCCGAGATTTAGGTTGGAAAGTCCACGACCGTGCACAATCTTTTGTTTTGCGCTCATACACTATGCATGAATTACGTAACCAACACTTTTCTATTGGTGAGTTCCTCAGTACAGAGTAAACAACTATTGTGTTTTGTGCACGGTCAAGGCCAAAAAAGAGAACAAAAACCTACAACAAAGAAATTTGAGGGTTTCATAACCATTCCCCTCTATTAACTATGCTTTGAGATCTTTTTTAATAAATGAATAGTTATTGTGCATTTAAATGCAATTATTTTTATGATAACCCTCTGATCATAACAAACTTGTTTTTTTTCCGCTTTCTATTGTCCCTAGGGGGAAGGGGGGGGGGGGAAATCTGTTCCATTGTAGATCTTTCTTTTGAGAAAAGTGTGATACCACTGGTAAAAACCGAAAAGTACAACCAACACTGATTACCCTCAGCAAAATCAAAAAAGAACTGATTAGTTCTGTACCGTGACTGAGATCTCAATAAAGAAACAAGGTCCACTGCAATATCGGTTATGCCCTCGGTTCCAGTGTTGATGGTGGCAGGAGGCAAGTGGGCGTGCATAAATCAAGAACAAAATCAACTGTAATGGGCCTTTTTAAGAGAACGTGGCAGAATTGAATGACTGAAATAAAGCGAACGTAGTGAAAGAGAAAGGAGATCAGTAATTGTAAACAGACGTAGACTGTGAATTGTACTGGATTAGTGTTCGTCGATAAAAGAGGTCCAAAGGAAAATGGTACATTCCTTGATTGTTTATACTGGAGAGGAGAGCAGAGACTTTGGCTTATCTGCAGAGATTGTGTTTTCATTAGGCCGATTAACTAGCTGAACATTCTCTCTAGGTGTTTGTTTCCAGACCGACATTTACTAGTTAAACTTGAAATCTGTTTTCACTGTGAAATTTAACCCGAAATTCTAGCCGTTTACTCAGCAGATTCAAATTACAACAGCACGCAACTTTGAAAAAATGGCCAATTGAGACATCAGTTTCGGTTAACAGATGCTTCGGTCGGACTGTTCTAGCTGCTTTCGCCAGTACTTGAGGAAGATGCGGGTGAAGATGCTGAAGATGGCATAAATTGTAGAGCATTTGTGCTCAAAAGCGGGTACTGCGGGTTCTGCATTCCGCCACCGTGAAATAAGTAAGGTCCTGGCCGAGGAACTGAGGGATCTAATGAGGCCGGAAGAATTGTAAATCGCAACGGGAAAGTATTACGAGTGAATTCGTCTGCCATTTCAAAAGCACTGTTTGCAAAGTGAACCACGAGGTGAGCGCCAGCGTCTGGGAAATATTTGCCAGCTCACCATTTGGCAGGCATCTGTCACTACCGGCAATGTGATTGGCTGCGGCATTTACCAGGACAAGTTATACCATCTCGCGAGGTAGTATAACTTTGCGGGAATTTCCGGTCATAAAGGCGAGATAATACCTTGTTTTTTCTTGTGAAAACAGCTTGCACTTTTAACTCGCTAAACTTAGGACGAACTGTTTTCACTGTACTTTCGGACTTTTCCGACTTTAACTAGTCAAACTTGTCCCAGTGAAAACACAACCAGAATAGGATTGGGTGCCAATTGACCGCCTTCACGCGTGATCTGCTACCCTAGCACGCTCAGCATAATTGGCTTTCAAGTAGTGGGCTGAGTTATTCAGCAGACCGTGAACTGCACGTGAAATTTATGAGAGTTATTTTGACGCCAAAATTACAACCTCTCGGACCTCCTGTTCCGACGGGTTTTCAAAGATCACTTCCAAATTTTCAGTTCTAATGGATGATTGCACTACCCCAAATACCTTGTGAGGAATTTCGCTTGTCTTGGGAGACTGATTTTATGGCACTTTTTCTGCCCAGATTAAGTGTGAGATCAGAGTTTGGACTTCGGTGCGTCATGTTTCCTTCAATTTTTTCTTCAGTAAAAACATTCGTACAGATTCCATCGCTTTCCATAGGCGTCGAGTTTGGTAATAGCCAAAACGCGTGGCCGGGGCCGGGGTCGGGGTGTCTTCTTTTGTTTCAATTTTTGTCCTTCAATTCTCCTGTACTGTTATTTTGGAATGACTGGCATCTGTCCTTCATTTATGGTAGAGAATTTTTTTTTTTATTAAGGAACGTACGGAAGCTACGAAAGCTCTTAATTGACATCCTAGTTTTTTTTTTTTTAATCGGACTTTTTTGGGGTTTTAAAATCAAAGCTGGTTCTTGCGAGCATCTGAGTTTGTCTTTCCGAAAAATCGGAGTTTGTTTATCAATTCCGTAATTGGAGTTTGTGGAATATACGCCAACTGCCAGAGACACTGAAAACTCGCTGAGCTCCACATTTTGTTCAAATCGCATTGTAATCTTTACCTCGTTAAAAAACAACAACAGAATAACAGTTCCAAGATGATCGTCACGTAGTCACGCAACGTGCTGATCAAATGAAATGAAATCATGTTTTATTTTGTAAAAGATACATATTAAAAAGGAAACGTCAGAGGTCGCAGTCCCTATCAAGGACGCTCCCTTGTCAATGTTGTCGTCTGACTTTACCACAAACGGTATGTAGTAAAGTCAGATTCGTACAGGAACTTGCTAGCCAATTCTATTCGGACGTCAAGGGATCGAAAAAAGACTTTGATGGCGTCCTTTCGATATGGTAGATCGACAACAACGTCGTTTACGCACATAAGGTCACCGTTTGCGGTGAAAGGGCAAAGGGTTGACAGGATAGCACAGTTTTGACTGTCGCGCGCACTGCGGGCGCGGGTT
The DNA here is from genome assembly GCF_036669935.1 of Montipora foliosa. Classification (NCBI taxonomy): domain Eukaryota; kingdom Metazoa; phylum Cnidaria; class Anthozoa; order Scleractinia; family Acroporidae; genus Montipora; species Montipora foliosa. Next base: position 34,746,415 of record NC_090880.1, on the reverse strand, counting down.
CCGTATGCACGGCTATATTTTGGGTGCAGGGATGACGCAGTGGTGAGAGCACTCGCCTCCCACCAATGTGGCCCGGGTTCTATTCCCAGACTCAACGTCATGTGTGGGTTGAGTTTGTTGGTTCTCTACTTTGCACCGAGAGGTTTTTCTCCGGATACTCCGGTTTTCCCCTCTCTTCAAAAGCCAAACTTTGATTTGATTTGCGTTAACTTGTTAATTTCAATTTACAGTGTCCCCGATTAGTGCTCTACAGCCCTAGAAGATTAGACACTTAAATAAAGTTCATTTCCTTTCCTTTGTAGTTGGCGTCGGAAGTTCGATTGATAGAAAGGTTAACTCAATTTGGTCGTTGGCGCCGTAGTTACTAAGACATGGAACGACCTAAAACCGCCTACAACCAGCTACAACCACAAAAAAACACCTCAAAAAAATCTACAACCATTTACAACCACCTACAGCCACCTCAAAAATATCCAAACTTACGTGTTGGGATGCAAAGTCTCGGAAACACAGGCAAACCCAAGAATAATGTTTTCACCAGTCTCCTTAATCTTCCAATCTTAGCCCCACCCCACCCCCCTTCACAACCACTCTTCTCTACTAGGCTCTTGTTCGAAAAGTCTTGGATAGACCCAAGGCTCCGGGAAACTCTATGTAGGAGAACATGCGCAATAGGAACGTTATAGCCAAAAATTGGTTATTTGAACCTTACGGCGCCTGTTCGTGCTAACATGAATGCACCAGTTAGAGACGCTTTTGATTGTTCTTCACGAAAACCAATGAGAAGACACTTTGTTTCAGGGTTCCCCAGAGCTCTTTTCTCCCTCAGTCAAGAGAAGAGCTCTGGGGTCGAGATTGAGGTCTCTGTAATAATAAGGTATATTTAACGAGATGCTTCCGTGAAGCATGCACTGGGTTGCCTGTGGTATGTGTTACAGAAAATCAGAAGGCAGTGAATTGTGTGGTATTGAACTACAGCATTCCAGTCTCTGAAGAATAACAAATAAAAGAGAAGCGAGAAACGTTGGCTTCTGGGCTGACATGATGATAATTTTCAAGTTCCCTGACAACTTCTTTTCACCACAAGTTTAAGCGTGCCCTCTTGGCGTCTGACAGCTTTGTAATACCAAAGGTCACTGAAATTTTTATCCCTGTCCGGTGGGGTTAGTATATGGATGGGAAACCAAAACAATATACCCCTCATAAAACAGAAGCATCGGATCGAAAATACTATTAACGCTAACAAATGCGAACTCAGCAAGGTACAGATTTTGTTAGCTTGCTTTATGCAAAATAAAAGTCCTTGTAAAATACAAGACGAGTAACTGCTAACAAAACGTCAGTGAAGCAGACCCCGAGAGAGAGAAAGCCCTAGGGCCATTACCTAAACAAATGAGCCAAAACGTCTGATACCCAGGATAGAGAAACCCAAGTCAATCGAGTGACTTGACAGATTTTAATTCATCCTGTACATATTTTAAATATTTTATATCACCCATATTGCCAATGTATTTTTACTCTTTTGACCACGAGTATGGATAATTAATTTATTATTATTGTTATTTTATTTCTTTTTTTTTTGTAACTTGACATTTCAGTTTGTAAAGTTCTTATAAGTCTTTACTACTGAGGGAGTACAAAATATAAATAGAATGATTCTAGGGGGAGGTGGAGGTTTTTTTTACTGACTGAATTCTTGTACTTCATGTGCGTGATATATTGTCGTCTCACTTATTTTAGATAATCATGGCTTGTTTAAGATGGTATTCGATTCTTTTTTAGTGGTTGTAGATTTTCTTGAGGTGGTTATAGGCGATTGTTGATTTTTTTGAGGTGGTTGCAGGTGGTTGTAGGTGGTTGTAGATCATGGTCGTAGATGGTTTCAGGTCGTTCCATATTTTAGGAACTACGCGTTGGCGCTTGAAGATGAATTCCGCAGAATTATGAAAAACGCAGTAACATGCTAACCAGAACCTAATTAGCTGTTGAAACAATGACTTTTGTTCCGTGGTTGGCACACTTTTTATCATATATATTATATAGGCAGGATAAAACTCGCACTTAGACTCGCTTTTGTTGTAAAGGGCATAACTCGTACACCAAAGTTATGAAATAAAAAATATAGGTCACCGTGCTCGTTTAAGAATAAACCACTATCGTAATTGTCTATCTCGATTATCGTAGATCGAATCAACAAAATTCGTTATGTTCTCGGAATGCGCGCGCTTATTCGCAAAGAATTATGGTCATTCCCAACTTCTCTCACGTGTTTTGAGAACTGTTTCAGCGTGTATGATCGACTTACGCCATATTTACAATGTTACAAATTTGACCAATTTGTCACTGATTTGTAAACATTGACACACCGTATGCGTAGTTCAGGATGCGCAGTGCAATATTAAGGAATCACCTTAAGGACGTTCGCGCTAATTGTTTGTGCGCAACGTTACTGCGCAGGTAACGCGACTGTAAATGTCACGCATTACTTCGAGCATTAGTGAAGTGGAGGTTTTAAAACCTTTGCAAAAACCGTGGACGATAAGTCTTGCACAGCGTTGGATCAGAGAAGATCGTAATCAGCCAAAATTGATTTAAAATATTTATGAAAGTCAAGTAGACTACAGCACGACTGATATTCGCGAGGTTTTATCAGTCGTGCACTAGTCTATTTGACTTTCATACAAATTTTTCAAGCATCAGTTAAAATAACATGGCGACAAAAACGCCGAGGAAAAAATTCCCGGCCGGCAAAAGAATGGCACATTTATTTCCGAACCATCATGAAACTTCAAAGAGAAGTGAGCGGGAGGATGGAAAAGCTCTGGAAAAGGTAGCTGATCGAGTAGACTAGTGGCTGAAAGTCTGGAAAACTCGACGACGAACCGTTGCGTAAATTTAATGGGGCTGTTTCTTTTTAATGTTTTTATTACCCTACGAACTTAAGTTCAAAGTGAATGCATGTTTTTAAAGTTCTTTTCCTTTACTTTCGTGAAAATTGAGCAGTATTTTCGTCCTCGTCCGCTTGAATAGTGCGGACCTGCGTGGAAACAATCAGCGACTGAATTTCACAAAAAACACACTCCAGAGGATGAGCATGACGCCAATGAAGAGATATTATACAAAACACCAACCAAATGAAGATGATCCCTACTTAAAACTTCGTTGCTATGCTCGAGAAAGGTTTTTTTTCGGTAAAAACCTTTCATCTCTTCAACGATCGATCCTCTCTTGGGTTCCAGTCCTTGCCCGACAGGTCACGCAAAAGCGTGACAAACGAACTTTTCCAAGAGCTTTGCAAAATCACATCGATTTTACTCGTTCAGATCATCGGTGACCCCTATTTTTTTAATCAGGAATCAGTTACTTTACTTACTATCTACAAAATATGATGAAATGAAAAAAATCTCACCGTAAGAAGTTATCTTTTTTTAACATTTTCTTTCCTCGCGCCATCGAATTCCGGTAGTGGTTGCAACGGATAGAGCTTACGAAAACGCTCGTCGAGGATGAACTCTACTGTTAACCACATCCCTAGCGACATACAATTATCTAAAAATCTCACTCCTAAAAACCTATGCACGGAAACGTTCGCTCAAAAAGTTTATTTTTATGATTTTCGATGGATGAGCAGATGAGCCTACATCTCGCTATTATGACCGATTTCTCGAAATGAAGGCATTTTTCCACTGCCATTTTCTCCGAAACAAAGTCGGTGATCCCCATTTTTTCTTTCCTTTTTGGAGTAAGTACTTTATGACCTAACTCTAGGCGAGAAATGAAGAAAATCTCACCGTAGGAAGATTTTGGCGCGAACGTCCTTAAAAAGAGCGTGCACAATTTTTTTTTGTGGAGGACACGCACAAAAGTTTCAAGTAACCTTAATTGTAATTTCGATGACTCAAACAAGGGCTGTGAATATCTGAAGGTTGAATAGTGGACATTTCATTTCAGCGTACACACCAGCACGGGCACGTTGTTCGCGGGCACGTTTCACCACACAGCATGCATTGATCCGGAAGTGCGTGTATGTTGCTTCGATTTCTTTCAACTGGCAAGAACGTCAGTGGGATTCCTTTGATCCTAAATGCAAAAAAGTTATTTTTAAGTATGGCCACTTCGAACGACGAAAGTAACAAGGAGAACATGGTGAATGACGGGGCTGAACAGATTGTAACTATGGAAAAAGTGGTAGCCGCTGACAACAAAGGGATCGATTACGACAAACTAATCAGTAAGTTGATATCAATCAAATTGAGACCACTTGAATACCTTGCTATGACCTAAATGCTTCTAAACAAAGCAAGTTGCTGTGTGAATTAAAATACACTTTCTTTCGTTTGTTTTTTTGTTGGTTTTGTTTCTTTGTTGAAGCAGGTTTGATATATGTGGGTGACTTCACTGTTTATAAACAAATCTTTTGTTATTTAAATTTTGTCAACCAAAGAACAAAAGCATGCCTTGTTTTGACAGCAAATAGATCCGGTGTTGACAATAGGGAGCTTTAGCAACGACAACGGCGACGGCAACGCGAACGTCACAAATTTGCATATCTAGTTGGCAAAAGCAATAGCTTTTCACGCTCTGCACGTGCATCTCATCATTTTTGTCTATTTTTTTGCTGTCGTCAGCAAAACAACAACGTGAAATGACCAAATCTGAGGTTTTAAGGAGAACGTCAGTGCTTGAGGAAAAATTTTCATTTTCTCTCCTAAATTGAGCACCGTATATACCAGTTTCGTTCTTTAGGGGTTTGCCACACCTTTGTCACGTTAAAATGTTTGGAATAGTCGCGAAGCGATTACAATAACGCAAATTCACATTTAACGATTACGTTCTCGTTGCCTTTGCCATCGTCGTTGCTAAAGCTCCCTAATACCTGGACCAGATCACGAATCAGATCGCAGATTGGATACCTACACATTAAGTGATTTAAATTCCACAAGCATATTCAAAGAGATCACAGAAAATTTTTGCTGATTGCTCTAGTTCTGAAATCATCATGTATCTGGTCACACCTGGGTAAAGTGTTCAACTTTTCAGAGAAAACTATTTAATCAAACAATATGATTCTAAAGAGTCAAAAACATTGAAAAACATGGAGAACTGAAGTACAAAATCTGAACCAGATCGGATCATGGTTCGAAAGGGGTTGCTGACAAAATTGCGCGAAGGTTTGAGCTCTGAGCAGAACTTTTAATTCAATTCAGGTCTGATATCCTTTTACTTGTTACCTGCGCTAATAATATCAACGGTAAACTACCGCAAGAATGGAATCCTTTGTTCATCATGTCCTGTGGTTTCTGGGGTTCCACAGGGCTGTGTTTTGGGTCCTGTGTTATTTCTTTTATTTGTAAATGATACACATTCTTCCATTCAATTAAGTCTACGCATGTTTGCTGATGACTGTGTTGTGGACAGAGAAGTAGTTACCTTGCAGGACTGCCAAGATCTACATCATCTCTCCGTCTGCTCGAAGACCTGGCAACTTACCTTTAATGTATCTAAGTTCTTTCAGGGATAAGTTGTAAGAAAACTCTTGTTTACTTTAAGTATTCTTTGAATGGCAAGATTATTTCGAAAGTACCTTTTACAACTTATTTAGGTTTGCATACATGTATTAATGATAATCTATCATGGAATGAACATTGTGACAATAATTGCAAGAAGTCAAACTCAACCCTTGGTCTCCTCAGAGGAAATTATCTAATCTGGCTGTTCTCTGGAGATCAAGAGTAATGCATATCTTGCACTTGTACACCCTAAGTTGGAGTATGCCAGCAGTGTATGGAATCCCTACACGCAATGTCGATAAAAAAGAGATGGTGCAATGTTGTGTGGCTAGATTTGTCTAGAATAATTATTCCCATTTTAGGCATGCCTACCAGATGATTGATGTGCTGGGTTGGGACTCATTGAAACATCGCAGATTTGTCAACCAAATGTGTATGTTTTAAAAGATCTATATAGGACATATTGCTATCTCTCTACCAGCAGAGATATCTCAAAATACAAGAGCTTCATGCTGCAGAAACTGTGCACCTTAATTCACGAACTTGGTACCGGTACAGCGAATGATACACAGTAGATATAAATTATCCTTGTGCCATGAGGACTCGGAACAGTTAACCTATATCATTCTGTAATTCCTGAATCACCAAGTGAATTTAAAGCCATTAATTCACAGCAAATTGTAGACGTTCTTTATTGTATATGTTTTATGTTATTTATTCATCTATTTACTTAAGCTTTATTATTTGAAACTTCTTAGTGTAGTTTTTACTGTTTTAGAATCGAAGTATACTGATTAAAGATTAACCATTATAATGATTAAAGATTAAAGATGAGTTGGCATGGTGACAGTAAGACGAACGAATGAATCAAAACACAAAAAACTAAAAACACACTATAAACCTGAAGATGTTGAACAATTTCTGTTTCTTGAGTCTTGGGAAATGAAACAAGCCATTCCTATTTCATGGAAATATAGTTGTTTAACAAAAATTATAGGATTTTTTTTTCACATGAATTTTAAAGACATATAAACATCGCTGGTCTGAACGATATAAACGACGTTAAAGCAAGTCATGTCCATAAGCTTTTATATGTTAGTTTTCTTATTAGCTGTAGCACACACTGTTACATGCTCACATAGAACACGAAAGTATAACTGGAAATTAGCTACTGAACCTAACTATTAAACAACAACAACAACAACTAACAACAAATTCAAAAAGAAGAAAGGGAAACAGGTTTACTCAATCAGTTCTTAATTGCAGAGCCATCCGAGCAGGCTTTCTTGGTGTTGTTGATCCGATCCATGATCCTGTCTGTGGTCCGGTGCGTGATCCAATACGTGATCTGATCCGTGACCTGATCCATGATTCGGTCTGGTTGGTGATCCGGTCCAGGTATTGTGGACACTGCATTAGTTCTCTGGTTGGCACATTAATGACACTACGTAGGTGTAGGTGACGTAACAGCAAGTATCGCTATATTGGCAGCTATGCAGCTAATGTGGACCTGCTGTAATTTCACAATTTGTTATATTCACAGACCAGACCACAACATGAGGGACTACGTACATCCCCTACTTTTTTTGGACTGTGTGTGGGTTCTTTAACACCCGACAGAATCACAAACAAGTGTTGTGAGACGGGCCCACGGTTTATTGTTCTTAACAAACTTTATAAAGGTCTTACTATTTTGCTGAATGCAGATGGAATTACAAAAGAAGTACTTTATCCTCAGTTACTTAAATAAAGACCCTGAGTGTTGGTCCAGCCAGGGATCAAACCCGTGATCTCCTGCACAGACGTCCAGTGCACTTTGGACTGAGCCATCTGGTCAGCGGTTTGTTATTCAAATGAGCCAACCACTGGTAAACAAAAAAGTTTGCTTTAGGAAGATCGGTTTATAAACATTGTCTTTGTTATTGAAACAAGCTAACCACTGGTACAAGAGAACCCTTGTTTCATCTGCCAGGAAGGCTGTTACTGGCACATTAATAACATTAGTTGACATTGACAATTTCTTTCTTATTGTGATATCTCAGGACAGTTTGGCTGTTCAAAACTGGAAGAGCAACATAAAGAAAGGATACGGCAATTAACTGGAAAAGCCCCTCACCACTTGCTGCGAAGGGGCGTGTTTTTCTCTCACAGGTGCAGTAATAAATTGAATATGAAGATGCTAGAACAATACTTAGTTATGTTGTGTCACATCTGTCAAGCTCCCAACTGAGCGGAATGGCATCTCTCTTAATTTAAACTCTGACTCAATGCTTTGATACTGTATTTGTTTCAGGGACCTTGACTTTGTGCTGGACATGTACTCTAAAGGAAAACCATTTTACTTGTACACTGGCAGAGGCCCTTCATCTGAGGCAATGCATTTGGGGCACCTTATTCCCTTTATATTTACAAAGTAAGTATAAATCATGTCATGCCACTTCGACAGTGTTTCAGAAAAGAGAGGGATCTTGGGTAAAAAACCCCACAAGGTCAGCTTCAATTGACCTGACAAAATAATAGAAAATTTATAAGTGGTTTGGTGGGAGCTGTGGAAATTTGACCCTCTGGATCCCTTGTTGAGTCACCCAGGCCCTTACAACCTTATTGGTCGCCAGTCACTTATAAATGCAACATAAGGGGTGCCCTTTAATACATACTTGGACAATATTGCAATTAATGTACATGTAGTCTTTTAATGGTGGAGAATAGTTCTGTTTCAGATCCAGAGTTTTTCGTACACTTATTTAATTAAAATGCCCTTTGATAACTGATTTGAACACCTAAAGTGCATTAATTGCTTTGTGGGTAATTGAACTTTGTTTGCATTTAAGTTTCGTCGCAAACAAACTGTCCAAAGTAGACTGTGCAAATTTGTATACAGATAAAGTTATTTCTTTGGGTCATCCTCAATGCTAGGTTAATGCCAGAGAAAATCATAATCGAGAGTGACTTTATTGGTGGCAGTAGTGCATTGTATGTCAAATACCACATGCAGAGAATGAGATAAATGTTTGTTCAATAGTTTTAAATTTTTGCATGTTGATGTAAACAGTTTTTTGAAATCTTATTTCAGGTATCTACAGGATGCTTTCAATGTTCCTTTGGTCATTCAGCTGACAGATGATGAGAAATTTTTTCTAAAGGACCTGGAATGTGAAGAGGCTCATAGATTAGCTTATGAAAATGCAAAAGATATTATAGCTTGTGGCTTTGATGTGAAAAAGACATTTATTTTCTCAGATATTGATTACATTGGGTACGATTTGTTTTAAGCTATCATTAAGTATGATTTTGTTTTCTTTTGGGAGAATTTCAGCTGCTGTCAACTGGTGTTTGGAAGAGGGAACCTTTAACCCATTGAAACCTGAACCGCCCTGGACCACCCCCCTTAACGGGTAAAATCGTCTGGGGTATTATAGACACAGTAAAATCTATCAAGTCCCACTCCTAGGAGTCAATGGGTTAAGCGGCTAGCACTTACCAGGCAAAAGGGTGATTGGGTGAATGTGACAGTCTTTTAAGGTGTTCATTTGTATCAGGTCTCTCTAGAAGTTGACGCTTGATGCATGTACTCTAACAGTTTTAACCCCCTTTCTTGCTTAAAGGGGCACTGTCATGCTTATTTGCTGCTTTCAGGTCAAAAATGGGTAAAAATCTAAATTAGTACTTTAGCTCACTTCTTTAAAATTCCTGACAATCCACTAATGAGATATGAAATAGTTATATTTATTGCACAAAGAGCTATTTCATTTTGTACAGTGTTCAATTTTTGGTGTCTTTCTGAAGGCACTGTCACCAAACTTGAAAAATCTGGCCAGTTTTTTCAAGTTTTAATCCATTACCATCCTCTCCATTCTTGGCTGCAAACAACAAAGAATAGCTTCAGTGCACTTCAGTGGTCATTGGCAAGAAAACTACAACATTATTTTTTGGTTTTCAGTGATGCAAGGATGTCTTTTAGTGTTTTGAAGTTTGACTAAAAGAGTGTGACACCGCCCCTTTAAGATGAGACCCTATCCCTAACATACATGTAAATAACAACAAGAACAATCAGTGCGTAATTTTGGCACGGGATTTTTATCTTGGAAATAATCTTCTACATACAGTATACCAATAAAAAACATTTAGCAGTATACTTGGGGTAAGGAATACTGTGATCAGTACCAGTCTGAGGTTTTTTCCAAGGTCTGAGACAACTCTACATGAGACAACTGAAGGCAACAACTGAGGACTAAAAAAAAATGCCTCTGGTGGCAAGAGCCCAGAGCCTCAGTTCTATGCGTAAAGTCAGTTCAGATTTCTTGTGGCCCACCAAGCTGACACTGCTTCTCACATGACGCAATGATTATGAAGTGCGGTGGAAATTGTGATAACAGTGTAGGCTCTTCATCTCAACAGTTTTCATAATTTTGGTGCAATTTTAACAATATTGTATTGATTTGTCAAATATCAGACGTGGAGGCACTGAAGCAGCAGACAGGCCATCAGAACAAGCTTTTAAAAATATCACATTAAAGCTTCCTTGTCCTGTTGAAAAGATTAAATAAATGCAGCCGTTTATTCTTTAAAATTTGAGGAGCAGCATTTGGGGGACACTTTGTGACTTTATATTCTTTGTATTCTGAGACATGAGTGATGTTGAAGTTGGGGTCAGAAGAGCAAGGGGACACTTCATGATGCTTATTGAAATCTCATGCATCTAATTAGGGGCATTTGTGGACATACATGTACATCTGCAGAATTAACAATTTGGGAATACACTACATGTATCTGTACCTCATGAAGTGGTTTAATTTTAAAAATACTGTCTCATTGGTTCATTCCTCCTTGTGCCAATAATTATTGCTCAGTGTTTATATTTTGGGGCATTATACATGTACTTGTTGATGTGATTGGTTTTAGGCAGCCAAACGGAAATGCTGTTCCATTTGTTACCTGAAAATTAATTATTGAAATTTTTAGCTAAAGCTTGTGTTCGAATGGATGTAGTGCACTTGGAATCCTTTGTTTGAATGAAGGTTTTGGTAATTCTTACAAGAAAATATGGTACAAGTATTTGATTGAAGTAGAAGAGTGAGTGTTGTAAGAGTGTTGTGTGTTGCTAAAATAAATGCGACAATTTTTTTTTCACTTGGGTTCAAATGACAGTCTAATCATTATGGCAACCTGTCCAATTGTAGTTGAGGAGGATATAATATGCCAAGAACAATTCTGCTGATATTTGGTTGGTGATGTTCCTCGCTGACTTTGTTGGGTTCCATCCTTTTTACAAATTTACGGATTTTGGGCTGGGATCGCTGACTATGATTTGAATTTGTCTTTTAAATCCTATGGGCAATTTAATTAGCATCATGTCTGAGATTGAATTGTCAACTCTAATGCTGGTGAATTTCCTGATGCAAATGTTGGCTGTTTTCTAACGTGTCTCCCTATCACTTGCTTTTGGAACCCTGATGGTCTGTAGTCATCTACATGTATATCATTGGCAGCTAGGGTCCAAGAGATGGATCAATAGTGTTCAGTCTTCTTTCTAATTTCTTCAGTGCATTTAGCCATTAACCTTTGCACGATTTGACTAGGCTATCACACATTTCTCAGTTTGTTGTTCTTCAGTAGACTTAACATTCTCTCCCATTTTGCGTACACATCTAAAATAATCAATTTCAATAATTAGTAATGTAGTGCATTCTCTTAAAGCCTAAGAAAATGAAGGCAATGTCAATGGCTTGAGAGAGAAACCAGTGAGTTCCTTTAAATCTTTTGAACTTGAGTGGCATCCAGCGCCATTCTTGTCCAAGAGGGGGCCCAAATAAGACTGACTTTTTTCATGCTGACACTTTTCACAAGAGGGTGGTTATTACTTTAAACATGTCTTATATGTAGATATTTTACATGGCACCGTATTGCTCATTTTCATGTATCTGTTTGCCTCTTTCAGGAGCAGCTCAGAATTCTACAAAAACATCATCAAGATACAAAGATGTGTGACATATAACCAAGTAAAAGCCATATTTGGATTTGATGAGAGTGCCTGCATTGGTAAAGTAATTTTGTTACAGTATTATTTTTACTATAATAATTATATAATTGAGCAGTTTGTAGCATACAGATGCTTCAAAAAATTAACATGTAGGGCACTATACATGTACATATACAGTATGACCTATATGCAATGTGTCAGAAACTAAAAATTATAATAATTTAGTATGAAGTCTGAATAAAAAAGCTATTTATAAATACAGTCATGTATAAAAATATGGTTACTCCGCTAATAAATACACTGTAAGTGAATAAAATGCTCTAGAAAACCTGTTTGCTTAACATTCACTGAACTAGTCAAACTTATTCTCTGTTCAATGGGCGTTACTAAACACAGGAACGGAACGGAATGTACCAGAATGAGGTGGAATAACACCGGAATGAAACGAAATGAACAAGAATGGTACCGGAATATACCGGAACGACCCAGAATGACACAGGAATGAGGCATAATGACACCCAAAGAAAGCGGAATATACCGGAATGAACCTGAAAATGCCAACATTTGGTGTTTTAGTTAGCGCTGGCCGATTTTCGGTTGTTTCAGTCAGCTTTTGTTGTGTTTTTGCCTTTTGTAACATTTGGAACACTTCGATCACAAGAAAACTTTGACAGGTATATCCGTCATGTCAAGTACAGTAGCAAGAGAAACAGAATGTTATTCTTATTGTTTTTGTCTATGGATCTCGGAGGCGGTTTTTATTGTGCGAGTCGGAAAACCCGTGAACATTTTATTTCATTCTGACAGGTCAATTGTGTATTGACCAATCACAATCAAGTTCAGCGAACCAGAAACTAATTACCGTTGTTGCTTGCCTACTTCCCATGACCCTCATGTGATGGAGATATACGGAAATAGATTCGCGCATATGGCCGGAAGCCTCTTTTACTCTTCCCGATTGTCAATATTAAATGCCATCGAACCTGAACGCAGTGTTTCCTTGTTTGAAGATAGAAGTCAAAAGCACAGAAAAAAGATTGATCATTGATAATATATTTACATGAAGGATTGTGAGAACATATCGCCAGTAATGCAAGCCTTGTTAATGTAAACTGTGTTTTCTTTGTCAGTCTCTATATTCTGCAACACTTATTCATTCACAGCCAAGAATGATAAAAATTACTTTTTGTTCCTTGTCATCCCGGTCCATGCTAATCAGCTTGATTCTGGTGTCCTCCTGGTTTATTCTGCCTTATTCTGTCATCATCCCGCCTCGTTCCGGTATATACCAGTGCCATTCTTGTTTATTCCGTCTGATTCCGGTGTCATTCGGTTTAATTCCAGACTCATTCCACCTTGTTCCGGCATATTTCGGTTCAATCCGCTTTATTTTTGTGACACTTCGCCTCATTTCGGTGTCATTCCGCCTCGTTCTGGTATGTTCCGGTACCATTCTTGTTCATTCCGTCTCATTCCGGTGTCATTCCGCCTCATTCCGGCATATTCCGGTTTATTCCAGTAAATTCCGCTCCATTCCGTTCCGTTCCTGTGTTAAGTAACGCCCCTGTTCAATGATGCATTGTAGGCTCAATAACTTATTCTCAATATTAAATTATTCTCTGTTCAATAATACATTGTACATGCAGGTTAGAGTTATTTTTAAGGCTTGGATTTTTTGTAGCAAATGTGAAGGTCTTATTGTAAGAATTTGTCATGAAGTACAGTGTAACAAGCACTTTTTCTGTTAAGACTGTTACACTTCACTCCTGCAGGGCATTCTGTACTTCAGGTTCATGTACATTATTTTATTTCAACCAGTTCCAGTTCATTGCAGTTTTACTGTTAACAGTAGTTTTCAACCCTAATATTGTTATTAATAGTACATGTAAGTGTCTTCAACTAAAACTTCAATCTAAAAGTCATTGAACTCATACTAGAGAGTCAACTTTGAGGGGATTTCTTTCAACTGCAGGTAAAATAGCATTTCCAGCCATCCAAGCAGCACCATCATTCAGCCATTCTTTTCCACACACATTTGGAAGTAGAAAAGATGTTCCGTGTCTTATTCCTTGTGCAATAGATCAGGTGAGACTGCAATTATTTACATATACATGTAGTTCAGTAAATTCTTTCACTTTTTTAAATTTTTAGTCCAGCTAACCCCAACCTATAATGTCTAATACCTCATTTACACACCTTTTTAAAATGCAACTTTTATTTTATGCATGCCCTTTCCTTTTCTTTTCATTTTCTTTTCTCCTTGTGTTTCGTAGTCATCTCTTCAAGCTATAATCTTGCACTGAAAATGTAGAAATCTTGTTCCCTAATAGAATTTATGCTGTTTACAGTATTCCTTTTCACTTTTCCTAAATTTATATTTTCCACTTTAATTCAAATGGTAACCTCACTTGTGGGCTGGGTATTCAAATGGTAATCCCTAACTAGTGCCTGATCAGATACAAATGGTTTTCTAACCCGGAAAATTAGGATAGAGGATTGGGGATCAAGGGTTGGGGATCGAGGATCGGTAATCAAGGATTGGGGATTGAGAATTGGGGATCGTGGAATAATAATAATAATAATAATAATAATCATAATAATAATCATCATAATAATAATAAAGAATAATAATAATAAATGATAAATAATAATAATGAGAAATGTAATAATAATCATATTTATAATAATAGAATTAAAAAAAAAGAAACTAAAAGAAAAATAACAGAAAGTTGTAATATTTAACTTTCCATGAGTTTCGTGTTAAATCCTTTTTTTTTTTGAAGGGGAGGCTTATTTAGCGAAATGCCAGGAAGGTATCGTGAGTTCTGGTTTGCATCAGTCAGCAATTCTTGTGTACACTACGTGACTAAAGTCATGTCTTGTTAATGCGCATTAGCTCTGGTTCAGTAGCAGCCGCCCCTACAGTACCGCTCAAAAGTAAGTTACCAGTCTCGTCTCGTTTCTCACGAGACGAGTGTCTCGTCTCTAGAGACGAGAGTCTCGCCTCGAGAGACGAGACACTCGTCTCTAGAGACAAGACTCTCATCTCGCGAGAATCACTGAAGCGGCAAGATTGGCATAAATTTTTATAGAAGTCCGATGGTGACATGAATGTTTGCGAATTCATCCTCGGAGACCCAGGGGCAGTCAGTCGAGACGAGATGAGAATCGGGACTGGCGTAAAGTTTTCAAGTAAGACGAGAAGAGCCCCTGGGAACATACCTTTAACGGACGAGTTCTAGAGCAAATTAAATTCTGATTTTCTGATTGGGCGGAAATTTCCGCAATTGTCTTTTTTCCGCCCAATCAGAGAACCTCATACAATGAAGTCAGATTGTGATTCCTTATATCAAGTGATAAATACTACATCAACGATCGCCATTTTCTATCGTTCTCCTTGTCTGGCTCGCAAAACAGACATACCATGTGGCGAAAATTTGGGTCGCAAAGGGACCCGCAAGATGCAAAATTCAACCAATTCTACCTAGAAGACTTTGTTACGTGGGGGCAATTATCTGTACATGCGTAAAATCAAAATGCTTGGTCAAAACACCCTCGAAGAGCCGACTAGACTATTGCAAGGGAAGGTACTGTAACTAGTCTGGTTTTTGTGTTCCGCCGCGAATTAATTTTGCCATGAGCATTGCTATCGGCCGCGCAGATTGCAACTTGTTGTTTTGCGCGGGAAATTTATCTTGACGCATTTAACCTAAATGCAAAGGATTTTTGTATTGCCTCTGTGTTAAATAAAGTTTTGCAGGGATCAGCCTAAAAGTGTTTTTGTGAATTGTTGCCGTCTGTGGGGCATAGTGCGATGAAACAAATGTTAAACTGACGATTTCTTAAGAATTTTTGAGACGTGTGTAGCCAAACAATAGCCTGCTCTGGAAGGCTAAACCCCAAGCTATTTGTGAGGCTTGCAAGTATCGAGTACAACATGGCTTGGTAAAATCATAAAAAAAGCGTTATTGCAGCAGCCCTGAAGCGGAAGTTTCATCCCTGACATCTTGTCAAAGCGACAAAGAAGCAGCTACTGTCGTCCAACGAAAAAACCAAGGTTTAAGACTTGTATCTGAAGCACGAAGGTGGAACGGTGGGGA
>NC_090880.1:34708325-34725825 GCF_036669935.1 Montipora foliosa | reverse complement strand
ATTATTATATATATCAAAGAGATTTTAAGACACTTGTTCAACAGTGTATAATCTCTTATTCAAGAAATTTCCTACTGTCACTCCGAAACTGCTGGAAGCTTGCTCCACCCCAACATCAAGATGTAAATGTGGCATTTTTAAAAGCCACCGAACAAGCGCTCCATTCTGATGTTTGGAACTTGCTCAAATCTTTGGGTTTACTTCGCAAGTATAGAGGAAAGCAAGCAAGACGTCTAGTGGCTTTAAATGATTTGGAATACTATAAATCTGCCAATAAAACCGGTCTATTCGAGCTCATTTATAGTTCTTTTACTTTTGATTGATTAAGAAGGAAGGAAAGAAAGATCCATTAAACAATTGAGGTGGTGAGAGCACTCTTTGCATAGCACTGACAAATTTTACCCCTTAGGGGCAGTTATGGTACAATGTAAAATGAGTTAAATTTTAAAGTAAAACTATGGATCATATTATTGTCTCAATTTCTGGCACACAATTGATTTGAAGACTTGTTCTTTTTTTATTAAAAAAAAGGGTTAGTTTAGCTTTTGATGGATCCTTAATTCTTGATCCCCAATCCTCAATCCTCGATCCTCGATCCTCGATCCTCGATCCTGGTTTTCCAGGAAACCAATAAAAATATTGTTTCTTTGTTAAATGGTATACAACCATGTCCGTATTTATGGTTCCCTCTATTTATATGAAAGACATTTTTCCTAACCTGGTTTAATAGTATTATCAACTGTATTTTATTTAATTTTCTTCCACATTCAGGATCCTTACTTCCGGATGACACGTGATGTGGCCCCTCGCTTGGGTTGTCCAAAGCCATCACTCATATTCTCAACATTCTTTCCTGCCCTTCAAGGTGCCAAAACAAAAATGAGTTCCAGTGATCCAACCTCTTCGATATTCCTCACTGATTCACAGGCTCAGATTAAAAAGAAGGTAATGAGAGGTGATCATGGTTGTACATATTATTCATTTAATGTAGGTTTTTTGGATTTGAGTTATTTTAGTCAACTACACTGCAGCTGACCAAATCTAATATGCACTAAAGAGGTGAATGTTGCAAAGTGCATGGGTGAATTGTCTTCAACATCCAGTTCCACTCTCCTACATACACATACTTTCTGAGCAACATTCAGGACTTGGATAGGAATGTTCTGTATGTAGTTAGCAACAACTTGATTCAAATCAACTTTTGGGAGGGGTGCAATTTAAGCCTTGAATTGAAGCATTTCCTGTGTTGACTATGATCCCTACAACGTTACCTACATGTACATAAACGTATTCTCTGTTACGAGCCTAGAAGGTGCTATTTAGGCTCAATCAGGCTGGCGCTTATTTCCAGTTTCTGTATCATGAAGCGACTAAGAGTATTTCTACTCTCCCCTGGATGGGATGCTAGTCCATCGCAGGGTTACCCCCAGCATTAAATTTGCTGCTACCATTTATACACCTGGGTGGAGAGAGGCACAGTGAGAGTAAAGTGTCTTGCCCAAGAACACAACACAATGTCCCGACCAGGACCCAAACCCAGACCACTTGATCCGGAATCGAGCACTCTATTGAGGCCACCTCACCTCCCATACATACACGTACATACGTACCAGTACATACATGTGTTACAGTGTATATAATTTTTCCCCTCAAAAAAGTGTTCCTTTTCTTTAATCATTATTTTTGTACATAGGGGGTTTTCTCTTGAATTAGAGATCAAATTGACAGGAGAAGATTGTAAAATAGAGAAAAAGCAGCATTGCTCAGGATTGTCTCTCCAACTCCATCCTTTTTTTTTTTGTCATCCTACAACATACAACCCAAAAATTGGGTTTATCTGCAGCTATAAATCCCTTTGAATTATAGGCCTTATGCATACATACATGTACATTGCAGGCACTAAAGGTGGTTTTTGTGGCGGGTCCTTGTTCCCTTTAAATATTATTTTGCTTGTTTTCCCATGTTCCCCAAATTACTTTCAAAATTGTTCACAGTTTTTTGATCCCTAAAATTGCTTGAGTTCCCAAATGTCCCATAAGATATTTTGTCATTATTTCCCTGTTCCCCAATTCAAATAAGGCACGTTCCCTCATTCCTAAAAACCCCAGGGAGGGGCTCTAGAATCAATTCTTTTGTCCCAAATGATTACTTGCAAAAAATTCATTTGAATAATGGAATAGGAAATGGACTTTATAAATTCATTAACCATTACCATGACCCAATCAAACCAAAGTCCTTGAAGCCATTTTTAACAAGGAATTGTTCATTATCATGATTATTAAGAGTTGCGTGGAGATTGGGAAGTTAACAGCGATGTTGTTTTAATAACCCATTGGCTCCTAGGAGTGAGAATTGATAGATTTTACTCTGTCCAATGCCAGACGATTAATTTACTCTCAATGGGTTAAGCTGTACTATTATCATATTTTTTTGGTACAGGTGAATAAATATGCTTTTTCTGGTGGCCGAGATACTGTAGAAGATCACAGGAAGTATGGGGGAGATATCACAGTTGACATTGCTTACCAGTATCTCACATTCTTCTTGGAAGATGATGAAAAACTTGCCCAGATAAAAGAGGTTGGTGTTTGACCTTACACGTACGCCCCTTCCTTAAATTGAAAAGAAGTCATAAATAATAATAGTAATAATTATAATAATAATGCTACTTCCTGAGGATACCAAAGCTTGGGAGGAGGTAGTGCAAGTAAGAGCTCATTATTAGACCAAAGATTATATTTTATAAAGCACACAATAGCAAGTAAACATCAGCGCACAATAGAGTTTCATCTTAATTAAGAGCTTAGAATTTCGTTTTCAGAAAATGAACAAAATTTTCAATCCATTCAACATTGTTGTAAATGGGAAAAGCTTAGAATGTGTTACTAGTGCCAAGTTGTTGGGCGTAACAAATGACCTAACATGGAATGAACACATCAGCAAAGTGTAGCAAAGACCCATGCCCCTTCATTCACTGCTGTAATGTGCATGCGTGATGTGTTGTCCTGATGTGGACAACACATCACGCATGCACAACCATTTCACTCGGTCAATTAGCAGCCATGGACAGCTGTTTCGGCCTTTTGGGCCTCATCAGCATGGCGTAGCTAACATACCATAAAGGGGTGCTAAACACACTCTAACTCTAACCCTTAAACCCACACCAGGTTGGTGTTAGCGTGTGTCACCTTGCTTTTATTGTTGACTGCTGTAAGACCTCCCAAAGAGGAACAGTGGAAAATGGCATACTGTTTTTCACCTATCCTATCCTAAGGGGTCCTCTGAAAGCTTAAACGCCTTTATACCCATTGACTAATTTACCCTCCAATACATACATATCAATGCTGTTTCCCTGGCTCACGAACAGTCCGGGCTGTTCCATGACTTATTATGTAAAACAGACATCCAATCTGTCTTCAGAATAATCCCCATTCACCCCTGAGGGAGCTCCTGGGAATGGCCTGGAAAGACCACTACTACGTTGACAAAGCCCGTCCCATTAGCCTATGGAGCTCCCCCTTCATTTTTAATCAGCTTTCAGTATCCCTTGAGTGGTTCGTTAAGCATTATTTAAAGATCCCTTGCATCATCCACATTCAGGGGTTTTCAATAAATTTTGAAAACTTAAGAAAAAATTGAAATGTAGGAGCCCGGATATGGTGTTTCCGGCCATCTGGCATCAACATCAGTAACAGATGTTTGCTAACACAAAGCTTCATGTGGCCAGGTTGGGGGACAATTTTAGTGCGTTGGCAAGTGGCAAAGGCGAGTGCAACTAACTAGAAATTCCTAAAAATATCCAACATCGGAAAGAGAGTAGAACATACAGTGGCAGGTTTCTTGATATTCTAGTTGTTTTATTGACAGAGTTTATTTATAAATAAATAATTTGAAGTGGATTGAAGTGAATTGGTGAGAGTCGTGTGATTCAAGCTTCTAGAAAAAGTAGCTGGCGAGTTTCAACAGTTGCTGGCTTTTGGTGGGGGCCTCTGCACATTCTGGACGATTTCTTCATCGTTCAACCAACCCCCTCCTCTCTCTCTGCAACAGCCATGCGTTAGATTCTTACCCCCTTGACTTCATCAACTTGAATATTCCCCTTGCCCCAAGAAAAACCTTCTGCCCCACCCAAGTTCTGGAGTTTATGGGAATTACGCTTTCCTCTGTCAACAAATGCAGGCTAGGCTCCCTGAGCATCAGTTAATAAGAACCTGCACTGTCCTTTCCAGATGGTCTTCAACATGGGTCCATCTTCTGCACGACCTCCAGTCCCTCCTCGAGTCCTTGCAGTTGGCTTGCAAGGTTCCCCCACCTGGACGCCCCTTTACGCATAACCAACCTAACTCACAATGTCTCCAAACCAGAGCAGGTTATTTTCCTTATTAAACAGAGAGTTCAGGCAGATGTTGTCATGTGGCAACTGTTTCTCGCCTGGTGGAATGGGGTCAGTGTGTCCCCCACCCCCCCTTCATTTTTCCCCAACACCCCCTTTCTACCTGCCCACAAGTCCACCCTGATCCCATTCGTTACTCATCTGTCCAATACAGTCTCTTATGACACGGTTAAGTCTATCTGGCAGCACTCAACAACCTTCACGTTGAGTTTGGCTGTCCCCTGGACCTTCCAGCAATGCCAGTCCTTCACAAAACTTTGAGCGGGATCAAGCTCTCACATAGGAATGCAAGAAGGCTCACTACCCGATCACCTCATTGGTTCTTTATGCATTTACCCTTGCATTTTTTGGCTTCTTAAGAAGCAGTGAATAATTATTTACCTGCAGTGGCAATTTCGACCCTCAGTCCCATCTTGCTAGAACAGACATCTCTTTCCATCCCAACGTCCTTCACCCTACTTCATTTGACACTGTAATTAAAAAATCCAAAACTGACCCTTTCTGGGAGACAGCCAGGCTCACTATTGCAAGGTCAAACTCAGACCTGTGTGCATCCACTGCTCTGCAAGATTATATGCTCCAAACTACAGCAGAAGACCCTGGCCAGCCACTCTTCAGCTTCTCCTGTGGACCAAATTTCACCCGGACTTCACCCACCAACAACTTCTGGACTCTCTTAAACCTCTGTGACATTGACAGCTCTTCCTATGCTTCGCACAGCTTTAGAATTGGTGCTGCTACAACCGCCAGAGTCACTTGCATTCCTGACAGGCTCGTCAAATTCTGGGTAGCTGGAAAATGCATACCAAGTTTACATCAGGATTCCCAAAGGAAATAATATATCAAGTTCCTCAGTCATCAGCCTCTTGCTCCTCCTGCTAACAAATCCCCTGGAATCCTTGAGAACACTAGAGTATCTCATTGAACCTTGTGTTTTTCTAACAATCAGTAATCATCTATGACAGTTGCTTCGATAACTTTATTCATATTTTGCTGTATCCTCCTGAAGCTATAGTGTTTTTATCTATGGGTACAGCAATCATGTTGACATCCCCCTTGAAGCTTGCTGCATGTGTTTGCACTATTCCCCCCCCCCCCCCTCATTTCTTCTCGATACAATTGCCTTTAATTCCTTTTTCAGCCACATGCCAGCCATCACATGGGTGAAAGCACTATCCTAAGCTTAATGCCTTGTTTCTCCTTTAAAACAAAAAAAAAGAAAAAAGAAAAAAGGCCCATTTGGCACTTGAGGGCTTTCTGTGACATTCTCTTTCCTTGGGCTTTCTGCCCTGTCAAGTTCATGTTGTACTATAAGATTGCAAATGAGTATTTTGACAGAAATGTTTTGTGTGAGGGTCCTATACGCTCCAGTCAAATGTTTTGCGCGAGGGTCCTATCCCCTCCAGTCAAATGT
Organism: Montipora foliosa; assembly: GCF_036669935.1. Classification (NCBI taxonomy): domain Eukaryota; kingdom Metazoa; phylum Cnidaria; class Anthozoa; order Scleractinia; family Acroporidae; genus Montipora; species Montipora foliosa. The sequence goes on along the minus strand of NC_090880.1, from coordinate 34,720,018 downwards.
TTTGCGCAAGCGTCCTATCCTCTACAGCAAATGTTTTGTGCGAGGGTCCTATCCCCAATATCTCTTTCAAAAGACGCAGAGGAGGAAGAACTAGTTATATCAGAATTCAACGAATTTTAAAACTTTGGACCTTGAAAGTAAATTGAAAACTTGGAGTTGGTTCTGCACAGTGGCAAGCAAAAAGACTGAGCATTCCTAGTATGACTATTGATTAAAAAAAGGTTATCGAAATTTGGAAGGGAGTGTAGAGTTGTTGAATGAAAACATCAAATACCTAATTGAAGGGAAAGAATATCATGAAATTTCAAGAGTTTCAGTTCCTTAAAAATAGGGCCAGTATGGGCATTGCAGGTAGAGTTGCCCACTATTCTTAGTGCACGTGTCTGTAAGATTACAATTCTTTGAAGGTTTGACTAAGTCTTATAGGTACCACCCCAAGCTATATTCCAATAAATAAATGGGAGGATCGTTAAAGGGAGTGAGTTGAGAGAAAACAACCTGGAGTTATGAATTCCTATAGATTTGGATAATCTACTTGCTAATAGAGGTATGTGAGATTTCAGAGGTCGGAGCTCACGATTGTCATCCAAAAAGACACCCAAAAACAGGGTGGGATCAAATCAAATCAAATAACTTTATTTAGGGTTTAGCCTAACCTTTCATGGTATTCTCATCAGTTAATTGCATTTGGGTACTACGTACTTATAAATAAAAATACTCAAATTATAAAAATTCATATGTAAATGTTTACAACATGAGCAGCAGTGTTGTACATGTATGGGCCTTTACAACATGCCACGAATGTTGTAACCAACTACTTGTAAAGTGAATACTTTGTAGCAGTATCACCGATGTGTTAGAAAAGCGTGCATGCAGCCAAGTTGCATTGGCGTGTGCTCTCAAGAGAAATCAGGTATTGTCTTAGGAAGTATTGAATGTTTGTGCTGACTCAGAGGTTGTCGTCGGATATTGAACATTTAATTTTATCTCATTTTCGGGCAACGATTTCCTTAAATTGACAATTTCACATTTTCAGTGGAACACTTGGATTTCAAAGTTGAAGTTGTTAGTGATGCTTTTGCCCAAGGAGAGGTTAGGGTCTGTCTTTGTATGTCTAGCCTCACACTCAATGAGAGGTTAGACATGCAAAATCTTTTGTTTGGACATTGAATGATATAGCTCTATTAGGTGGTTGATACACCACAATTAATTACTGGGTTGCCAGTATGGCAATACCAGTCGGAAAGTGGGTGGGATTTGTTGTTTTCTCTTTTTTCTTTTTTTTTTTATATGTCGGTAAAAGTCTTGCCTGTCACTCCCCTGCTAAGTGGTGTCTTCGTGCATAGAGCCCTCTGCTCGTATTTTCTTAGGATAGAGAGGGTAGTGGAAATGCGTAGATTTCTCTGGTGGACACAGTAGAATGATAAACTTAACCGGCAATGGCGTCGAAAGTCATGTAACGCAAATGGCGTTTAAGTGGATCTTTGAACAAAATATACCCTTATGAAGCTCAATAATGGCAAGTCATTTGGATACTGAACAAGACAGGCGGTGGAATCTTAAAAGCGACGAGTAATGGACTTCGACAACAATCTGTCGCCCGTTGAGCCGAAATCGAAGTGAGCTGCATTTCTACCAAGTGTGCTGTTATATAGAACACTGAAACCAAATGGAAAATTCTCTGGTAACTTATGGGTTCAACAAAGACAGAGAACGAATCGAACACCTTAAGTGGATCTGTGATCAACTCTGCACAGTCTTCAGGTAAAAAAAAATTGGAAATGTGAAAGCCAAGAATTATTTGAAAGAAAGCTTGTCGTCATTTTGTGCTTCATTAGTCAAGGAAAAGGTTCTTCATGGAAACGGTTTGATCCTGAAATTTTAGTTTGTTGTAATATTGCGCATATTTGACACGATTGAGTTTTTTCTCTTCACGCACGTAATGAAATAGGAAGGGGTTTTTGCCTCTAATAGCCTGAATAGCAAATAATTATGTTGTTTGTTTCAAAAAATTGTTCGCTGGAAAAGGTGGCCTTTATTAATTCATCATGTTTTATGATATGCGAGCTTAACTGGATAGTTTTTATGGCAATAGTAAAGCATTTTCTTGTTATTCAAAGAAAAGGTTCTTCAGGAAAGGGTTTGAACCTGAAGTACATGGTAATTTGACACAATTGAGTTTCTTGTCTTCACGCACGCAATGAAATAGGAAGAGGTTTTCGCCTCTAAGAGCAAATATGTTGTTTGTTTCAAGAAATTGTTCGCTGGAAAAGGTGGCCTTTATGAATTCATCATGTTTTATGATATGCGAGCTTAACTGGATAGTTTTTATGGCAATAGTAAAGCATTTTCTTGTTATTCAAGGAAAAGGTTATTCAGGAAAGGGTTTGAACCTGAAGTACATGGTAATTTGACACGATTGAGTTTCTTGTCTTCACGCACGCAATGAAATAGGAAGAGGTTTTCGCCTCTAAGAGCAAATATGTTGTTTGTTTCAAAAAATTGTTTGCTGGAAAAGGTGGCCTTTATAAATTCATCATGTTTTATGATATGCGAGCTTAACTGAGTGGATAGTTTTTATGGCAATAGTAAAGCATTTTCCTTTCAAAATGAGGTTAGCGTTTTTTCTGTTGTGCTAACTTAATTAAATATAAATATATACATTCTGCCTCGTGAGTTTGTCATTCTCGTTAACCAGCAATGGGGTCGAAAGTCATTGCAATGCGAATAGCGTTTCAGTGCATCTTATGTTGTTTGTTTCAATAAAATGTTTTGCTGGAAAAGGATTCTGTGATATTTTCTGCCTTTGTGAATTATAATATCATGTTGTGTATTGAATTTGAAACATGATACAGGAGGATATTTTTAGTATTGCTCTGTAAGCAGGAAAGGTTTCATGAAAATAAACAGGTCTGTTTAGAAGCGTGCTTGAGTTTCAGCAAAAAATTGTGACGCCGGTGAATATTAAAGTAGCTGCTTTTTCCAAAATGATGGAATTATAATTACCTGGTGATAAATAACCTCGTCTTGGAGAGTAAATTTTGACTTTGCAGAAACAATGGTGGGCGATTGTGATCTTTGTTTTGAATTCGCTCATTTATTGTCAAACTTTATAACACTTGACAGAAAAAGAAACTTACAAAAACCAGGTATCTTGCCATCATTTGACACAGATGCTTCACTGTTTGGCAAGTAAACATGTCGCGGTTAATCACAGCGCCCGCTGAATTCCGGCGATGTCACTTTCGATTTTGCGATTTATTTGTGAAGCCAAAACGTACAATAACAAAATTGAACGTAGCAAAAATCTCCCAAAATATTTGTCGCTGATGGTAACTTTTTATATTCTATATTCACGGTTCAAAATTAATGTTGTTTCCATGTCATAAATATGTTATTCTCGTCAGCGACCGTCCTTCTTCTCTTTCTAAAAACTCTGTATCAATATTTATTTACTTTTGCATCAATATTTGTTTTTGCATAAAGCAAGCTAACAAAATCTGTACCTTGCTGAATTCGCATTTGTTAGCGTTAACACTATTTTCGGTCCAATGCTTCTGTTTTGCAAAGGGGTATATGTTTTAGGTCACCCATCCATACACTAACCCTGCCGGAGAGGGATTAACTTCAGTAAACTTTAGTAAACTTTAGCATTGAGGGAGCTTGAAAATTATCAGAAGCCAATGTTTCTCACTTCCCATTTATTTTCTTCAAGCTTTCTGGGTTCAGTACTTTGCTAGTAACCACATGTCTTCTCAGGCTATTTGGCCAAGACTTCTACCATGGCACTACAATGATAGACAATACCAAAACAATATCGTGCACTGTTAGAGCTACATATTACGCAAGGACAGATCTGTTTCGTCGTACGAACGTGTGAGGACCTGTGAGCCAAAGGGCCTCTGCTGGTATGACTTCTGGGTGACCCCTTAAATGGGTCAACTTGAAAAAAATTATCTGGAATGGTGCACGTACCACAGGCAACCCAGTGTACCCTCACGGAGGGTCTAGTTTAAAATAAAATATTCTAGCTGCAAGGCTGACTTCACAGTGTTCAAAAGAATGCTAATTAGTTTCAAAAGAGGCATTTTCCTAACAAGCGTTGATAATAAATAATTGTTGGATTTAGAAAACGCAAGTCTCTGGTAAACCAAGCTTAAAAATAACATACATGTAAATCAACATGACCTCAGTTGAGCATGTGCCCTTTCTCTCAATTATTGCACATGTGAGTTTTTTCTGTTAATTTTTTTCTGCAGGATTACAGCAGTGGCAAGATGTTGTCTGGAGAGATCAAGAAAGAACTAATATCTGTTTTGCAGCCATTAGTCGCTGAACATCAAGAAAGAAGAAAACTTGTTACAGATGAAGTTGTCCGGCAATTTATGACCCCAAGGAAACTTGAATTTCCAGGACTTAAAAATTAAGGCAAACAGGCCGTTGGATGAACAATATTAAAATACTCTGCTCATTTTTTTGGCAATTAAAGATAAAAAATATTAAATTGATTTTCTCTTTTAGTCTAGTGATATAAATAGATACATGTATATCACAAAACTATAAAAAAAGCAAAGAACTGTCTTAACAAAAATTTGGAGTGTAGGATACAAGCAAGGGTTGACTCAGGGCTGAAAAGGTCTTAGGGAATAGATAGTATTCATAAATGGTGGCCAAGAAATTATTCTTTGGTCTTTGTGCTCATCATCCTCACTAGCCTTACTTTGGAGCAAAATCTTTTTGAATTTTGTTTGTGCTAAGGAGCCCAGTGAGGATGATCAGCATAAAGACAAAAGAATAATTATTACTTAGGTGCCATTTATGAAATACTGTCTATGATGCTTCTGCCCACTTCCCCTCCCCAATTGACATAAGGTTGCTATAGGCTGCAAAAAGATGCAAAATATATAAGGCATAGGGCTTGCTTGTGTAGAACGAGAACTAGATTGAGGTACGTCTGAGCAGCTTGGCCTCAGACAATGAGGCCATCATTGGTAAGGATTGATAATGTAATATCAAAGATCAATATTAAAACGGTTAACAATGTGCTAATAGGTACAAAGTATCTCTGTCTAGTAATATTACAATAGGGGAAGGGGAGTTAGGGGAAGTGATATGAACAATGTGGTATTTCCATTCCATACTTGTGATAATAAAGATTCTTACTGAGTCTTGTTAGAGTAAAAGTTTTATTTCCATAATGTTTGTACTTACAGAAGTAATTTATCACTAGAACATATTTTTCTTCCTGCTTGAAATTCAGAGACCCCTACTTATCCAAGGTTTACATAGTTGTTTAGGTTTATGTTTTGAAATTGTTTTAGTTGGAGAGTGTTTGCTAAGTGTCCTAGTAAGTTCTTTATAAGAGATAGAGGGCGATTCATTTAGATCATTACCTTCCAATGATTCTCATTTTAGTTGTACAATAAGGCTAACAAAATTACTTTCAGAGAATTTAGAATAATCTTGAGTTATAACTTTTGGGAGCATTAATTTATTACTTAATGAGTTACACAGGCAAAATGGTGTAAAATGATTACTGCTATCCGAAACTAAGTTCCCACTATGTATAGTGTAGTCAAATTTTTGTGCAATCCTGATCAGGGACAGGCATAGCTCAGTCAGTTAGTTCACGGTCTTCTGAGCTGGAGGTTGCCAGATTGATGCCCGTCACATTCCATCAACATCTGTTTTGACATTCCTCTGATCCATGTAGCGGTAGCTTTGAATGCCCATAAAACAGAGCATTGATGGAGGAAGGGGGGTAAAGGGTGTGCACCGAGGGCCACAAGTTCATCAGTAACTCTGGTTGACTGTGACATGTTACCCTCGTTAAAATAAGGCCCTTTATCTTTCAAAAGGCGGAATGAAATAATAAGTCTGTAGGAGGTGTAAAAAGGGGTTTAATACAAGGAGGTTTATGATGGCATCAGTCATCACGCATTCATACCTACAATACTCGATCATCCAACTTACAAGAAAGGCTTTTTCACGTGTTGGTAACAAAATTTGGAATAAGATACCAAATGAATTTAAATAATTATCAAAACATTCCTTTAAAAAACAAATGAAACAGTCTTTATTTTAGATCCTGGGTAATGATTCTTGTCTTGATGTTGAAAATATTACCTCCAAACTCAAAGACTGTACAATTCAAACAAATTGATCCAATTGCTTTAGTACCTAATCTGCTCCTATACTTAATTGGTACATTATGCAAATATTGATGTATTTGATGTATTTACTACTTATGCTTCTCCTTATAATTTAATGTCTAGGGTAGGTAGGGAAAGGTAGGTTGCTTTTATGTATACACGATGTGTAACTCTTCAGATCTTTTTTTCTTAATGATGTAACTAAAAGTACATTGATGATTGACCCACCTCCAATAGCAAATCTGCTACCTGTGGGTCAACACGAACTTTCCTTAATTTTTGTATTGAGAAAATAAAATGAAGTGTGTATTATGTAAATTCGCTTTCCTGAGATACCAAGTTTATCGGCCATTTGCTTATTTGCAGCCATCCGGGTGACCCAAAAACACTGACCCCCAGTCCATGGACTACCCCAAAAATACTATTTCAAGTGAGTACTATTGGTCGTAAGCAGCGTCACAATTAGTGCTAAGCCTAAACATCCATTTTGAACATTGTTGGTCAACAGCATTTAAGCCTAAGCACCCATTTTAAAAAGGTTAGCTTTCAATAATTTTGTTGTGATAGCCGATTACTTCATGTGAAGTGAAGTGAAACTGGTGCGACAATTATTGAAAGCTAACAACCATTAGTATCACCCAACTAGTGGACTAATGCAAATCCTGCATTTTGATTGGCTACGCTACTAGAGGACTATTAGTAATAGTCCTCCAGTAGCGAAAAGCGTGACGCTTTCTTTCGTTTTATTTCCAAATAAATATTTCTTCAACTTGCATTTGCTAACTTTATTATCACCTTTTCTGTCCGACTAGTTGGGTGATACAAAAACAATTAGACCCTTCGCCCTCAAGGGCCATGGGTCAATAGCCCATTTGGCTTTGCCTCATGGGCTATCGACCCGTATTTGCAGGCTACGGGTCTAACTGTTAAATAGTACTCACTTGAAATAGTATTTTTGCGGTAGTCCGTTTGGGTAGTCCGTGGACCGTGTGTTAGTGTTTTTGGGTCATCCCAGCCATCTCCATCTGAGTGAGCAACTGCCAAACATTAACTTAAATTTCTATTAATAATATTGTCCTTCATCACTTCCAGTTGTGGTTTGTTAAACTAAATCAAATCGATGAGATCAGACATCTAGTGTTGCTATACTGGCATGCAGGCATATTTTATCATGAACAAAGTCAACAACACAGCTTACTTCATGTTTTAATCCTCTTTCTGTGGTTTCTCACTAACTTGTTCCTCAGATTCACGTGACTTATGGATTAAACAATCATTGATCTGACCTATTAGCTCAGCACTTATGTTATTCTCAAACAAAATAAGCTCTACCAGCTTTGTCGGGTAATTAGCAACAACTGTGAAAAACATTTCTCCCCCTTTCTCACCAATTCCACAACCCTCTAAATCAACTTTTTCTAGAGACGAACGTGCCGCTAAAGCAACAGAAAATATACCAGCTCCATAATCACCGATGTTGTTGTAGTCAAGATAAAGGCAGCTTAGGTGCGAGTTTGCAGCCATGGCAATGGCAAGCTGTGTCCAGCCCTGTGGGGAGACATCTTGATTAGCTGATAAAGTCAGCTCACACAGTCCATCTCTCCCATCAGTTGATAGAAGAAGGGTGCATATTTGTCTAATGCCATCATCTCCCAGCTGGCAATCACCAACATCAAGTGAATGTAGCTTTGGATGCACTTGAAGTGCAGGCATGAGGCACTCCAGTCCCTCATCTCCAAGTGAGGTACCATGTAGGCTAAAAAGAAAGCAAACATCAGGTCCAAACATTCACCTCTAGGCTCAACAAAGACCCCAAGTATTTTGTAGACTAGGACTGCTCTTCAATGACAAACAAACATTGAGTACAGTGTGGCTGTTGTCCTGTAATGGCATTAAGGGTGCGTTTGATTGACCCTATTCGGGAAATTAGAACAATGCCTGGAGTGATTTAAAACGGTATGCCTGGTGTTTTCTACCCTGCGAGCAGAGTCTCTTTCGATCTTCCTCTTCCCGACTTATCTTGGAAGATCGAAAGAGACTCTGCTCGCAGAGTAGGTGTTTTCAAGCAACAAGGATAATAAAGATGTTTCAAAATAGCATTTTAGCAGTTGTTTGACGATCTTAATGTGAATCTCCTTAAAAACAATTTACAAAGGATTTCTAACTTCTAGATACGCGTCGGTTAGAGCAGATCGTGTACCCTGCATCTATGCTCAATCACCATTCTCCCCTCGGCTCGCTTGCGTGACCAAAACGGGCGGTTCGACTGGCTCAGAAGGGACTGCGAGCAGCTGTCTATCCTGATTAAATTAACTTACAACAAGGAGTTGAGGCATTTGTTAACAGCCAGCGCTTCAGATAGCCACTTGATCCTGTGCTTGCCGTTGCAAACACCGAGGTTTAAATTCAGCTGAACCAAAGATTCGCATTCCTTTAAACTTTCCATCAACTTCTTGAAATCGTCATCATGGATTCGACAACCCCGTAGTGACAAAATGCGAATGCTGTTATCGTCCAGGGAATCACAAATTGCTTTTACTTCTGCCTCTCTTATCTCCTCGCCCGTTATCTGGAGTGTTCCTAGAAGCATTGTCTACGCTATAGCTAACTATAATGGCAAAAAGCTATGATAGAACAAGACTATACCTCTCCCAGGTCAAATCGTCATGGAAACTCAGCCTCATTCCCAGGGTCTTTCCCTCCAGTTGATTTTTTTGACCTCGTTTCCATGCTTTTTAAAGTTAGTTGTGGTTGTCGTCTTTATCTTTATATATGTATTTATGCCCCCCTGAATGGAGTTTCTGCCGTTTGTGTCAAAGATACTTGTGCGCCATATATTCAACTTTGTTCCATCTAAAACTTCTTCAGATAAAACTTGTTTTCAAATATTCCATTTGCCATCAGATGTAAAACTTGTTGCTTTATAAAGAGACAGAGAAAAACTAGCACTCCACATTACCCTCTAATGGTTAAGTCTGTTGAAATATAATTTCTACACGGCCAACGTTTGCAAAAACGTAACCCTTCCTTGTACTTGTACATATTCATTGCCGTGACATTGACATCTTAAATTCTCACGACCTGCTCCCGTCTGACCTTGTAGCTCAGGAAAACAATATTGTTTTATTCGACATTTAAATCTGTTCTAAACAGGTTTGGTCTCAACTCTTTCTAGGGTAGGTCGCTGAGAGATCTCACCAACTCGTTTTGAAGGATTCCATTTTTCTCCACTGAAGATTTCACTTTCGCTTCCAGGAAATTTTCTCTCCTCATCGGGGAATTGGATGTGTTGTTATAGGCTTCCAGTTTCGGTTTTCACTTATTATGACCCCGTTGCATGGTGTGGGTAATGTGCTCTTAGCGTTGCCATTTTGTACAAATCTTGAGCGTGAACATAAAGACAAAAGAGAAATCTATTACAGGGAGCGGAGAAAGGATGGAGAAGACCAGGGGCCCTGGAAACGAGGGCAAGTTTGCATAATTTTTTTTGGCGACAAGTTTTATATGGGAACTTGACGCTCCATGAACGTACACTGGGTTGCCTGTGGTGCGTGTTACCCTGAAACGGAAGGCACTGAGTTGGATGGTATTGAACTGCAGCGTTCCAGGTAATTTTTCTAGTGGGGAGTCATTAAGACCATTTGAAAGGTCACCCAGATGTGTGCCAGCAGAGGCCCTTTGGCTCACGTTCACACGTTTAATTATCTTGTAATGTCCTGGCCTATTTGAGGTCTTTTAATTTTTTAAGGTTTGGGAATAAATTCAGTTTAAAGATATCAACACGCTCTTGAGTAAAATTCACTCATTTCTTCTTTAAATAGTCTGCAAAAAACATACTGCAAATTGTTGTGACTGACGTTTTCCTGCATGTCATGCATGTCTTCCAATTGCACTAAGCAAACGTTTATTGCACACACTAAGGAAGGACTGAAGATATTGTTTCCGTTTCACAATTCCTCTTCTTTTCAGTCTAATCTGATGCCAGGTCAAATAATTTTTTGGCTTTACGTTTGGACCAAAAAGTACCGTAAAAGCCGGGAGTTAACAATAAAACGCAATCCAAAAGACAGACTGTGAAGAAAAAAAATAACAGTTTTTATATACAACTCTGAATCAAATTCTCATCGAAAGATTGATGACAATCGTAAAAACACGAAAACTTCTGCAGTCTCTGACCTCTATGAATCAAGGGGAAGGTCATGATGTTATGTCAAAAGGAAGAAATTAATCACGTGCTAGGCAACCATAAAGGTGCACGTGATCACCTTGTGTCAACAACAACAACAACAACAACAACTGAACAACTTTATTAATGTGTCGAACTCTTCTTGCTGGGCACAAGTGACCTACTAATCGGGGATACCTAGTTAATAACATCTATATAATAAACTTAAGATTACATTTGATAATGTTTACAGCAAAATATTTACTATAAAATTACATTAATAGCATTAAAATATTAAATTTATGTATTAAATAAATAATAGTAATAACACTGAATAAAATGGTTTACAATCTAATATAATTAATATAAAAGTGAGCGAAAAGTTAACTTAACAAGTAGAGTTTCAAGTGTTGCACAAGTAACAATTTGACTGATTTGTTCTCAACTATGAGACTTGAAAGGTCTTTCCTTTTGATTCGTGTTTTAAAGGCCGATAGTGAGGCTAAGGCCCTATCCTTCTTAGACAGTTTGGACCATAAGAGTGGTCCAATGTATCTAATAGAATGCTTGCCATATTTTACAGTATTGAACCTAGGGATAAAATAGTCTGAATTTCGTAGTTTATACCTAGACAATGATACGCTGAAAAGATCGACAATATTCGCAGCTATTAACTTATATTTCACTTTGTACATGAGGATTGCAATACCCTGCAGGCGCCTATTGTAAAGACTAGTCATCCTTGCACATGCAAGTAACTGAATGAACTACAGGAAAAAATGTTAAACGTTCGTCGTTTTCAGAGTAAAACAATGTACTTTTTGGCCAAGAAACTTCCGTCTTTGGTTTTAAACTTTTGTTGTAATATTTAACTGAATATTTACATTTCATCTGTCGGGTCAGAATCCTTCTTTGTCGGGTTCCTGAGGAAGGTATGTATTTTGACTTCAGGGTGAACTATTTACACAATCATGAGCTCGAGCGGCCAATGAAAACAGAGTTTGTAATTGAAAATCTAAACATCTATGAGATACAAAAATAGACTTGCGAATTGCCGCAAATCACAACGCTGAAAAGCACAAAAGCAAAAGAAATGGTTAATAAATATGCAGTTTTTTACTATCTGAATGTTTTTTCGTTAGATTAAAGCGATATATTGTTGAAACATCTTCGTGTTAAAGGAGCTATGTCACGCAAATGATGTAATTTCATGACACTCAAAATCGCAAAAAGCAGGAGTAATGTAAACAATCTTCGCCCCAGTAAGTCGTAGAAATAAATCGGATTAACCAGGAAGTTAAAGAAATATTGTTGGCTTCCCAAATAAACTTCATTTTACACTGTAATGACAAAACGGATCTTTTCCTGAGGTTAAA